>NW_028261386.1:132241581-132302464 GCF_051295495.1 Thamnophis sirtalis
ATGTGCAGACGGCAGGGGGAGGGAGCTGGAACCGGTTCTAAACGGTAGATTTGTGGAACCTCTTCTATAGAAGAGCTTAGAACTGGCAGGAACCCACCCCTGGTATATATGTATGTATATACGTCTCATGCATGAAATCCACTTATATTTGCTACTGGTTTGGTAGCGGGAGTGTGTGCAAATAACCTTCTGCACATGCACAGAGCGTGCGTGATGATGCCAGGGTAGTTGAGTGGAGCCTTGTGCTGCCGCCATAACCGGTTCACTCAAACTGGTGCAAACTGGTGCCAACTGGCAGAATACCACCTCTGGTTCCAGCAGGCACTACTGCCAGTTCGCTTGTGTGCACACACAATGCAATACAAATTGTTCTGCACATATGCAGAAGCAAAAAACAAGATGGTGGCACCTACGGCGCTGCCCGGAGAACCAGTTTGGAGGAATGGCAGGCCTGGGTTGCTGCTGGTTCCAGCGACCCAGGCTGCCAAACCACTACTGGTTTGGCCGAACCGGTCCGAACTGGTAGGAACCCACCATTGGTATCTATGTATATAATTCCAGTATGCCAAAATTGCATCTGTCCATTTGATCTAAATGATTATTCCCCACCACCACCCAGAAATGCCTACACCCCCTCTACTAACACATAGGGAATAAAACCTTCGAATCTCACGTGTGTTAAAGGTGCATCGTTTTCATTTTTGAAGGTTTTACCATGGTTTGTACAGTATGCTAAGGGATGCACTCCCAAACTGAGTGAGCGTCTATTTTCTGAATTTCTAGAAACCTCAAGGCACTAATTTTGAATGCTGTGCCTCCCCAATGTGTCACAAGCAAATATAAAACCTTATTGTCATCACCTAGTCTATGAAGAATGTATGGGCTGCACCAATGCCTTGGGGATTTAACATGTTTTTGCTTTCAGTATGCTCATATTATGTAGGATTTTCAACAATTTTCTCATCATTCTGAAACGTTAACATGTGCCATGCCCCAAATCATAACATAATCAGAAATTGACAAATTTATAATTGTTATAAGCTAGGAGAACATAACGTGAAACAAAATAAATAGTCTTTTTAAATTAAGTTTATAGACAATCTTACCCATATCAGTGGTCTGCATATTTTAAAACCATTCCGTACGTTTACAAATATGAGGTTAAAATCAATAACATTTACAGCAAGCCCTCCTCTATCTTCTACCTGTCATGTAATGGTCTCTTTCAATTTTTCTCTTTTTCTTCAATACAAGCTCAGCTGCGTACATTATCCCAAGGTCATCTTTGCCAATTGCTAAATGCCTTGTTGCCAAAGAGGCATTAGAAGTAGAACATTTCTATTAATTTCCAAAATTGAGTTTGTTTCTGAAAAGATCCTCAGGAACATAGCAGATGGCCGTGATTCTCCCAGATTTCATATATTAATTAAGAAGTCCGTGGGACTTGATATAACCCTTGTAAGGATGCATAAGGAGGGCGGGATGGGGTATGTAAATTAATCTTGCTATAACCTAACCATAATCTCAGTGGTATATGAGAAAATATTCCACATCTGAGCCCATTTGTAAATGCAGATATCCACATGTTGTGGGATCTTAGACTTAGAATAACTTTATTGTCACTTAACATGCACACTAATTGGCATACATTAAAATGAAATTTTGTTACTTACATCTCTCAAAGGGTCATCACCTCCAATATACATTACATAAACATGACAAATAAATAAATAAAATGTATATACCCACATATCCACATATTGTGGCCCAGCAGGAGCCGTTGGAGCTGCCACCAGACTCCGACAGTGAGGGGCCCTATGAGTCGGCTCTGGAGGATGTGGAGGACCCTGGACAGGGTTCCGACTCCGAGCAGGGCACAGAGAGGCTGGTTGGCCACCAGGAGGCGCTTGAGCCTTGGACCAATGGGGAGGAGACAAGGGAGAGTGAGCCAGAAGCCAGTAGTGAGTTGTTCCCGGATGCACACCATCGAAGAGCTACTAGGCATCAGGAACAATTATGCATTTACAGGAGGTAATTGCACTCAGCTGGTGGTCATAGGCTCCTTTCCAGTCTATAAAAAGCTACTTGTGCACATGCCCCTCTTTGCAGAAGTCAACACAGAATCGAATGTCGGAGAACATTATGGTGAGCTTGGCAGGCTGGATTGCTGCCAAGCCTTATCTGTGTTGGATTGCTGCCCAAGCTTGTCTGTTCCGGTTTGCTGCCAAGGACCTGTTTGTCTGTTAATTAAATGCCGTAATTTATCTCTGGCTCGGAGTGTGCTTTGGTGTGGAATGAGGGGGGTCAGAACACCCACATACATTATATGTCACAGAGAAACAACATAGTCTAGTTCAGATGCATGCATGCACATGGCGAGATAAATGAATCTTGCAAGTTTACCAGAGGGAGGGCAAAATGAACAAGGCTGTTACAGAATCTGATAGTCCTGCTTTAGATACTTTGAAACCTTCTTCCAGAGTGGAGCAACGGAAACAGACTATAAAGTGGCTGTGTGGAGTCATGCAACAATGCTTTGAGCTCTAAGCACCTAGACCTTATAAACAGTATCCCAAATAGAAAGAAGTGAGCTTCCTATAATCTTCTCCACTGTCCTCACCACTCTCTGTATGGACTTTCTACCCAAGGCACTGCTGCCACCAAACCAAACAGTGATGCAGTTTGTTAAAACGCTCTCAATAATGGCTCTGCAAAAAGTGGCCAGGACGAAAGGAGGAAGATCTCCCAATTCGTAAACAAGTAGCATTCCTTTCATAGGAAGGAATGATGATAGTTGGGCCAGAGTCACTAAATGGATTGTTGGAGAGGTGCTTGGCCCCACATGTACCATTATGTACAGAAATTATATGTGACAATTTCAGTCCGAATAAATTGTCAAAATAGCTCATCTTCTCATCTTTCTCACATTCTCATCTTCCCTACAACCTTCCCTTATTGGTATCTTATGATTTATCACTTGTTTTTATCTTACGATTGATGATTATATCTTATGATTTATGATGTATGACTTATCACTTTGTTGTTTGTATATACACTGAAAGTTTATGCACTGGAGACAAAAGTTCCTTGTGTGTCCAATCACATCCGGCTAATAAAGAATATTCTGTTCTGTTCTGTTCTGTTCTGTTCTGTTGTTCTGTATAGATCAGGGGTCCCCAAACTTGGCAACTTAAGACTTGTGGACTTCAACACTCACAAGTCTTAAAGTTGCCAAGTTTGAAGTCTTTTGGTATAGATAATCATTCCCCATTTTCTTTTCTCAACACCAGTGCTGTAGGATGAAAAATGATGACTCCTAATATATATATATTTTCCAGTTTTCTTGCAACACTTTCTAGTGTCCTTGACATTTTTCTGGTATTTTATTTTAGATGGAACTCCCAAAATCACTTTGAATGTTGTTTTTTATGTGAAATTCCAAAGGCAACACTAATTGCCTTGCTATTAACTTCAATCTGCATGGATTCTAAAATAAAGTTCATACTTGAAACAGCAAAAGGAGGCAGGTGCTGCTGTAATTATTTTAAATCTTGCAGATTAAGCAGCAAAACCTGATTCTGTATAATTGTTTTGAATTCTGAATAATGACAAACATTACAGATGCAAGTTTAATAGATAATACTCATTTAAAGTGTAAAATAGCTTTAATTGCATTTAATTACAAAAAAAAAAAAACATCCATGGAGAAAAAACACTGCCTGACTGGCTACAGTGTTGCTCCAAAACTCACTTATTGCAGGAGGCCATCCTTGATTGTTATGATTTCTGCTGATAATGCTTTGTTTAGATGAGCAATTTAATCTTCATCAGTGGCATTTGGGTGTGCAGTAGGGGTGGGGGGAAGCACCTAGGATTTATAGGAATTGCAAATGGCAATTCAGAAAGCAGTTAGCATGCATGGAGTCTCTCCTTCTCCGTCTCCTTGAGATACCTCACAAGATAAAGAGAGCATTGCATCCATGGTAGTAAATCTACAATAGAGAATCAGGCATACATCCTAAGTACCTGATCATTATGTTCAAGTAAGTGCCAAAACAGTCAGAATCCAAGGGTACTTTTTTATATGCATTCTTGACTCTCTTGAGGTCCCCTCCCACAGCAGCCATTTCTATATCCAAAGCGGTGCTCCATAGGGACCCAGAAGCAACCTTCTGCAATCCAAGCACCTTCCAAATTTGTGGAGATATATATGCCTAGATGCTGTGAACCTTTGCTTTCCATCTATCTATCTATCTATCTATCTATCTATCTATCTATCTATCTATCTATCTATCTATCTATCTATCTATCTATCTATCTATCTATCTATCATCTATCTATCTCTATCCATCCATCCATCCTCTATATCATCCATCTATCTATTTATCTATCTATGTATCCATCCATCCATTCTCTATATCATCCATCCATCCACCCATCCTCTATATCTCATCTATGTATCATCTATCTATCTATCTATCTATCTATCTATCTATCTATCTATCTATCTATCTATCTATCTATCTATCTATCTGAATATCTATCTTTCTATCTATCTATCTATCTATCTATCTATCTATCTATCTATCTATCTATCTATCTATCTGAATATCTATCTATCTATCTATCTATCTATCTATCTATCTATCTATCTATCTATCTATCTATCTATCTATCTATCTATCTATCTATCTATCTATCTATCTGAATATCTATCTATCTATCTATCTATCTATCTATCTATCTATCTATCTATCTATCTATCTATCTATCTATCATCTATCTAACTATCTAACTATCTAACTATCTAACTATCTAACTATCTAACTATCTAACTATCTAACTATCTAACTATCTAACTATCTAACTATCTAACTATCTAACTATCTATCTAACTATCTAACTATCTAACTATCTAACTACATCTAACTATCTAACTATATATCTATCTCAAAGGTTTACAGCATCTTGATATGTGTGTGTATACATACATATGTACATACATACATACTCACACACTCTCTCAAACACACACACACAAACATATACATTCATACATACGTGTGTGTGTGTGTGCGTGTGTGCGTGCGTGTGTGTGTGTGTGTGTAAAGAGGCCTACAGATGAACAGAACATGAATTCACCAACCTGCTATAAACCTTTAATAGGTATGTATGTAGCAGTGGTGGGTTTCAAACAAAATTTGGAACCTCTTCTGTAGGTGTGGCCTACTTTGTGGGAGTGTGGTTTAACAGTATCTTAACCTAAATCAATTCATGTTCCCTTCATCTGTAGGCCTCTTCTTTTTGTCTTCTTGTGAGATGAGCTCACCTATAAAAGATGGATTTTTGTCGAACAGGATGGAAAGTTATGCCAGATGAATATTTGTGTACTGATAAAGGGAAATATTTGCAACTCAAGGTTGAAATAAGGGGTCCTTGGTGCTTTCTGATCTTGGTGTTTTTCTTGGTTTTCTTGCATAAGTTTCATTATCTAAACTAGGTAACATCATCAGGGCTAATAAGGAATGAGAATGAGTATTTCTGTATGTAAGCAAGAAAAGAATAGTGGTGTGTGTCTGTGTGTGTGTGTGTGTGTGTGTGTGTGTGTTTGTTTGTGTGCGTGTGTTTGTAAAACACTGAATGCCTTCTTACCTATCTATCATGCTCTGTTCTTGTGGAAAAGTAACTATAAAAAGCTTTTAAAAGAAATACTGTAATAAGAAAGGGTGTTTTTTTTTAATTAACTGTAATTCATGCATGAATATTCATTTTGATGCTTTAACTCTGCATATATAATTCATTTTAACTCCATATAAATATATATGGTGGCCTGCAATCTGGCATGAATATCTTCCAAGCATCTCAATCAAGTCAGTATTTTCTTAAACCATCTTAGCGGCCAGCTGGCACGAGAAACAGCTTAAAGATTAAATGTGGATATGCCCTTCACACCTTCAGACTGAAGTGGATTATAAATTTCATAAATGGAATAATCATACTGTGTTTCAAGTTACTTCTATCAATATTTGTCTGCGTTTTGATTCCTGAGTAAATGTTAAGTTAGAAATGGTTAGCAAAAGTGAATCTGCATTGTGTACTGAAGGAAATGGAACTAAGGAATAAAAATGCGTCACAACATGATGACATAAATACTTCAAGTTCTCCCTTGCATCAGACATGAGGGAGGAAGTGCATCAGTGGTGGGATTCAGAAATTTTTACTACCGGTTCTGTGGGCGTGGCTTGGTGGGCGTGGCTTGCTGGGCGTGGCAGGGGAAGGATACTGCTACATCCCCATTGCTTCCCGATCAGCTGGGACTCGGGAGACAGAGAATGGATGCGAGTGGGGCCAGTCACATGTGGCATTTACAGGTTCTCCAAACTGCTCAAAATTTCCACTACCGGTCAGAACCTGCTGAATGCCATCTCTGAAGTGTGTAAAGAACAGGATTTTTGCTCTGATGCCATCATAAGAGCCGAGGTGGCACAGTGGTTAGGGTGCAGTACTGCAGGCCACTTCAGCTGACTGTTATCTGCAGTTCAGCGGTTCAAATCTCACTGGCTCAAGGTTGACTCAGCCTTCCATCCTTCCGAGGTGGTGAAATGAGGACCCGGATTGTTGTTGGGGGCAATATGCTGACTCTGTAAACCGCTTAGAGAGGGCTGAAAGCCTTATGAAGCCGTATATAAGTCTAACTGCTATTGCTATCATACCCGGATTGTTACTTTTGCATCATTATAGCTAGTTCTGGACCAGAGGTGGGTTCCTACTGGTTCGGACTGGTTCGGCCAAATAGGTAGTAACTTGGCCTCCCATGCCCCAGAACCGGTTCTCATGATGACACCTATGGCTCCGCCATCTTGGTTTTTCCTTCTGCGCATGCACACACACATTTTTTAGTATGGCGGATTTGCGCAGCACGTCCCTGAACGAACCAGCAGTAGCAGCAGCCGGAACGCACCCCTGCTGTGGACATTACTATTAGTAAATAAGATGCCCCCATTTTAATTAACCATACATATAAATTACTGGAAAATCCTGTTTCTGAGGGGGAAAAAAAGATGAGGAGAAAACACAGACTTTTCATTTCTCAATAATGTCTTGATGGGTAAAAGCCATTTAAAATCTAAGCAGCACACATACCGTATATACTCGAGTATAGGCCGACCCGAATATAAGCCGAGGCACCTAATTTTACCACAAAAAACTGGAAAAGTTATTGACTCGAGTATAAGCCTAGGGTGGGAAATGCAGCAGCTACCGATAAATTTCAAAAATAAAAATAGATACCAATAATGCCATTGCCCATTGAATAACATATACAGCCTGCCTGTGCCCATTAAATATACAGTAGCCATTGTAAAAATTTGCTCTGCATAACAAATTATTATCACACAATACCGGTGTATTCAATGAAATACTTCACTCACCTCATGATGCTGATGTCCCGCTGTGATGATGATGTCCCGCCTCCTATGACACACGCCACAGTGATTCCTATCATTGGATCACTGTACCAGAGGAGGTGGGACATCGCTATGTGGCTGCTTGCCATAACAAGGAGGAGGTGGGACATCATTGCAGAGCGGCAGGAGGGGGAGGAAGGGGAATCGTAAGATAGCCCTGCATTACATTAGAACGTGAGGAGGGGGGATGGTGTGGTGCACGCTGTGTGGCAAACTGACACAGAGGGAGGGGAAACTCAGGGGCGCTGGGCCATTCACGAGCATCACCCAGCGGCATGGCCCCGCCCCTTTTTCTCCTCCATTTCGGGCAAATTTTTCACTGACTCGAGTATAAGCCGAGGCGGCTTTTTTCAGCTCAAAAAGTGGGCTGAAAAACTAGGCTTATACTTGAGTATATACAGTACATCTTTTCACTGCTGTAAACATTTGTGAGGTAAAACGTGACTGACTCTTCACATAATTCACCAATTATTTTCCTTTCAGTAAACATTTCCATAAATGATAACTTTTCATAAAGTGTATCCCAGGTTGAGGCAGTATTCTTTCAAATGTTTTCATTTTGCTTTTCTGAATATAATGCAATTCTGAAAGAAAGAAAAATGCTAATTTAACTTAATACATATTTTCCCTTATTGTCCACAATGGCTCACATGGTTCATGAGGGACATAATTCTTGGAAGGATGTCCATGGGGATTCTCAATCATCCAGATCATAGTTGTTCCAAACATGCTTTTTCAAAAAGTAACTGAACTTTTCTTCAGTTTTTTTTTCTCCCCCTTCCTTGAAAAAGTTTTGTTTCTCATCCAAGAAGCTTCTTCAGTTTATACCTTGTTTCAAATTGCATAGCTCGTCTGGATTGAACTGAACTCAAGAACTGAAGAAGCTACTTGGATGAGAAGCAAAATGTTTTCAAGGAAGGAAAACAAACAAACAACACCTTTGGCATTCTGGAAAAGATTATTTCCAGGAAGGCTATGAAGACCTTCAGGTGTGTGTTGATTCTTGTGTTGGGTACCTGGACACAGTAATCCTTCAAGCATATCCATAGAGCAAAATAGTGTTCTTGCTTCAATGAGTGTGGAGCACAGGCGGTATTCAGCAGGTTCTGACCAGTTATGGAGAACTGGTAGCGGAAATTTTGTGTAGTTCAGAGAACCGGTAAATACAACCTCTGCCTGCCCCACCCCAATCTATTCTTTACCTCAAAAATCCCAGCTGATTGGGAGGAAATGGGGATTTTGCAGTAACCTTCCCCTGGAGTGGAGAGGGAATGGATATTTTGCGGTATCCTTCCTCTGGAGTGGGGAGGGAATATAAATTTTATAGTATCCTTCCTCTGGAGTGGAGAGGGAATAGAAATTTTATAGTATCCTTCCCTGGAGTGGGGAGGAAATGGAGATTTTGCAGTATCCTTCCTCTGGAGTGGGGAGGGAATATAAATTTTATAGTATCCTTCCTCTGGAGTAGAGAGGGAATAGAAATTTTATAGTATCCTTCCTCTGGAGTAGAGAGGGAATATAAATTTTATAGTATCCTTCCTCTGGAGTAGAGAGGGAATAGAAATTTTATAGTATCCTTCCTCTGGAGTGGAGAGGGAATATAAATTATATAGTATCCTTCCTCTTGAGTGGGGAGGGAATATAAATTTTATAGTATCCTTCCCTGGAGTGGGGAGGGAATAGAAATTTTATAGTATCCTTCCTCTGGAGTGGAGAGGGAATGGAGATTTTGCAGTATCCTTCCTCTGGAGTGGGGAGGGAATAGAAATTTTATAGTATCCTTCCCTGGAGTGGGGAGGAAATGGAGATTTTGCAGTATCCTTCCTCTGGAGTGGAGAGGGAATAGAAATTTTATAGTATCCTTCCTCTGGAGTGGGGAGGGAATGGAGATTTTGCAGTATCCTTCCTCTGGAGTGGGGAGGGAATAGAAATTTTATAGTATCCTTCCTCTGGAGTGGGGAGGGAATGGAGATTTTGCAGTATCCTTCCTCTGGAGTGGAGAGGAAATAGAAAATTTATAGTATCCTTCCCTGGAGTGGGGAGGAAATGGAGATTTTGCAGTATCCTTCCTCTGGAGTGGGGAGGGAATAGAAATTTTATAGTATCCTTCCCTGGAGTGGGGAGGGAATGGAGATTTTGCAGTATCCTTCCTCTGGAGTGGAGAGGGAATAGAAATTTTGCAATATCCTTCCCCTGCCATGCCCACAAAGCCACGCCACGCCACACCCACCAAGCCACGTCACATGCTCCAAGCCATGCCCACAGAACTGGTAGTAAAAAAAAATGAATCCCACAACTGGTGTAGAGATGCAGAACATCCACAACTCTAGCTGGCTAATGTATCTTGCCCTGACTTTTTGCATAGGAGGGGTGTGCTTTTTTTGGCACTTAGCTGTGTCAAGATGGCACAGTACTCTTCTGTGAATGAAATGCTTCCCTGGAAATAGAGGGAAAGATCAAGAAAGTTGTGCTTGAACGGAGCTGATAACCCCACAAAGAGAGCAATGAGAATTTTATAACAACAAGAGGCAATATATGAAGCAGGAGATGGATAGGAGGGGAAGAAATTCAATTTGCATGGTGATAACATTAAGGGGAGGTAGTTATATCTCTTTTTCTGTTTTCTTATTTCCTGACCCCACTTTCATTTCCTTACTTGTTATCACTCGTGTTCTGGGCTTTGCAAAAAAAGGAGCTTATCTTGAAAGCAATAGCAAGGTTGCTACGTGTACATGTTAAAATTAAATATGTAGTTTGAATTAATTAGAAGCAGCAACACAGATTCATATGGTATCAAAATTATTTCAAGTGTGTGCTTTTTTTATTTTTAAGTAGAAGCAGAATGTTTTATGTTGATTGTACTTTCCTTGTGAAGCCTGATTATGGCTAGCGAGATGAGAATTTGCAATAGCATCACACTCCAAAACAGAGATAGAAACATGAGAATATGAAAATATGAGGGGGGAAAAATACGCCAAATTTTATCCTAAAAGTTTCCCAATTTTATCAGAAATGGGATTTCCTTTTTCTGCCTCAGTATGTTTGTGTGTGTTTGTATATCTCTCTCTCCCTCTCCCTCTCCCTCTCCCTCTCTCTCTCTCTCTCTCTCTCTCTCTCTCTGTATGTATTGTGTGTCACAATACATACATATATATCAGTATAAATGCAACATATGTGTGTATCTCTATCTATCTATCTATCTATCTATCTATCTATCTATCTATCTATCTATCTATCTATCTATCTATCTATCTATCTATCTATCTATCTATCTATCTATCTATCTATCTTCTGTCAAAGCACCTGGTCTGCCCTAATAGAGGGAGCTTCCCTTTTGGCTTTCAGCCCCACTCCAGGAACATTCCCGGCAGTCACTTACATAACAAACAATTTTGTGTTGCATTTTTGCTGATAAATAAATGAAAGGAGACTAGTATAGGTCTATTTCAAGCTCTTTGGCTCTCATCAGCTAGCCATACCCTTAATGAGATTCAAACTTGGGCTGCTTACATATTAGGCAGTTGTATTAACCTCTGAGCCACAAGTTCTCCTCCCTTTGTCAGTTGAGCCAGGGGAGAGATTAAGTGTTTTTTCTTCTGTCAATTTGGGTAGACCAGGTGCTTTGACAGAAGAAAAAAAATCTCTTAATCTCTCCCCTGGCTCAGCTAATTGATTAGAATCAGTGGTCTGCTATGAGATATTTAAAAAAATCAAGAGGGGAACTACCGTGTTTCCCTGAAAATAAGACCCAACTGGGAAATAAGCCCTAGCATGATTTTCCAGGATGCTCCTAATATAAGCCCTACCCCCAAAATAGGCTGCAGTTAAGATCATCAGCCAGACGGATGCATTTAGTACTGTAGTTCCCTGAAAATAAGACCCAGCTAGGAAATAAGCCCTAATGCATCTTTTGGAGCAAAACATAATATAAGATCCCAGTTTATTTTTGGGGAAATATGGTAGAATTGTGTCAGCGAAGCTCCATCTTTTTTTATTTTCAGCCATACATATAAAAAGGGGCAGGGTTTTAATATTTGGTTTTATTCCTTTCTAACACTTATTGGCTAAGTGTTGGCTAAGCCAAGGTGGCGCAGTGGTTAAATGCAGCACTGCAGGCTACTGCTAGATCAGCAGGTCAGCGGTTCAAATCTCACCGGCTCAGGGTTGACTCAGCCTTCCATCCTTCCGAGGTGGGTAAAATGAGGACCCAGATTGTTGGGGGCAATATGCTGACTCTCTGTAAACCGCTTAGAGAGGGCTGAAAGGCCTATGAAGCGGTATATAAGTCTACTGCTATTGCTATTGCTATTGCTATTAATTAAATTATTTATTATTAATTTAATTTAATTGATTAGATTTATGCCACTCATCTCTCTATCCAAAGCAACTCAGCACAGTTCTCAGTTAACTTGGTTATGGCTATTATTTTGTCTATTTTTTTACCCACCTCCCTGCAGAAGCCTCCTTGTTTATGATGGTGCTTCTACAGCCCCTGTTCTTTTGCGAAAACGTTGCGTTTCTTGCTTTCTATTGCACAGCAATCTTTCCACAGCATCCCTGACTGCTTGCACTCTCTGATTTGAAATGTCCCTCTAAGATGCACCCTCTGAACCTATTCCCGGAGGTTTAATTAAGAAATTAGCAGCCAGGAAGGTTGGAGGCAGACAGGAAAAAAAAATGTCTCTGCAATGAAAACTAGGACCTAAATTACCTTTAATTTGCTATCAGTGAGGCTTTCACCTCCATTTACTGTTTTCTAAAAAAAAAAAAAGATGCAGACATGTACGAAGGAGGCACATTGAATTTAAAGATTCATGTGGTTTCTAGCTTGGCCTGTCGCACGATATTATCCGTCTTCCTGTACGCATCCGTAATTGCTCCTTCAGTTTGTGTGATTTTAAATTTGTGTTGGCTCAATACTTTTAAGCCTGAATTCAACACTCCATCAAAGGGCTTCCTGTTTCAGGAAATACTGCTTTCCAATCTGCTCTAACCCAACTGAAGTGGTTTGCTTCGTGCCTGCAAGTTCTAAAAGACAAAAAAAAAAAGAAGTGAGAAGATTTGGAAGCTCTTCTTCCCACTGTCTCCTTGGAAACAGCAGGCTGTGGTGATTTTTTCCCCCCTCTCCGTTGCATTTTGAATTCTCCAAATTACTAAATAAACCAGGTTTAACACTGCATGAAACATTTGTATAGAGGCCGACTTGCACAGACAGAACTTTGTTACTTAAACCTTCTTAAGTTTCTTATTTCCTGGAATTATTTGTTTCTGTTCATAGTTAGGAACTTAATGTAGTTCTGTTCCTTTTGCTAAATGACTTTGGGCATACCCCATAAGGCTATATTCACCTGCCCACTGATTTACAGATGCTCCAGCATCTGTTTCTCTCCGAGATGTCTCGAGCTGTGTAGACATACATTATTTATTATAAATACAAATCGTCTGTTTTGTGTTGTTTGCCTTGACTTATTAGATGTGGCTGCTGCTCTGTAGCCAGTGGGAATTCTACTTACAATAAGCCAGAATGAATTGACAGAAAGGCATCATTTTGCTTAGAGTAACAAATTATTTTATTTGGATTACCGCACCTGACAAAAATCGTTGTCCCTATCATGCAAATATTTTTTTTTTGGCTGGTATGGAAAGTACAGACTTTAGGAACCTACACACAGACCGTGGCACGACAAAACCGCGCTCCACTAAAGCGCGCCCAATTAAACTGCGTCGCTGACGTCATCAGCAGGGCGACAACAGCGACTGCGGAGAAAAAAGGGTGCTTTAAATAGTGCTTTGAAAGCAAGCCGATTCAAGTTAAGGTAAGGGTTAGGTTTAGGGTTAGGTTTAGGGTTAGGTTGAGGGTTAGGGTTAGGTTTAGGGTTAGGTTAAGGGTTAGGTTTAGGTTTAGGGGTTAATTTTAGCTTTAGCGTTTACAGCATGCTTTTTTCTCCGTGCTGTTGTCGTGCTGTGATGACGTCAGCTACGCGGTTTCGTCGAGCACGCGTTAGTCGAACGTGGTTTTGTGGTGGAACCCACACAGACCACCTGATTCCTTATTCCTTTAAGATCTAGTTAGTGTACCAAAATCAGCATCATTTGGAAGCATACAAGTTTTAGGTGGTTACTAGTTAGTGTTTGGGTGGAAGATTGGAAAGGAATTCCAGAGCAGTATGCTAAATTGAGAAAATGAAAAGAAAAAAAAAATACAAGAAGACACTGGGAAACTACTTCATAATAGCGCTAAGAAAACTACATGGGCTTGTTGACTCAGAAGCTGAGTTTGCCTTTATCTAGTGGCATGGCATTGCAATGTTTGAAGCTAGACTCAAATGCTGACAAAGAAGTTCTTAGGTCAGTATCTCATACAATTTTTCACCATTCATACATTTGCTTTTGGATTTTGGAAGT
Organism: Thamnophis sirtalis; assembly: GCF_051295495.1. Classification (NCBI taxonomy): domain Eukaryota; kingdom Metazoa; phylum Chordata; class Lepidosauria; order Squamata; family Natricidae; genus Thamnophis; species Thamnophis sirtalis. The sequence continues at coordinate 132,255,453 of NW_028261386.1, forward strand.
TTTATTTCTGGCATAGCCTGGTCATTATGACCCCAAATCTTCAATTTTTTTTTAAACACTCTTTACTCCACTGGTGTCAAACTCAATTGTGTCACATGACATTATGTGATGTATTGTGACATTTTTTTTGCTTTTGCGAAGCCAGGGTGTGTGTGTGGCCTGCATATGATGCATCTGTGGGCCGCCAGTTTGACAGGCTTGCTTTATTCTATTCACCCAATTTTGTCGTGGCTTTCTCTTGGGAAGTGATGTGTATTCAGGTTCTGGCAGTAATTGACCCATCTTTGAGGGAGTAGTTAGCAATAGCAATAGCAGTGAGACTTATATATCGCTTCATAGGGCTTTCAGCCCTCTCTAAGCGGTTTACAGAGTCAGCATATTGCCCCCAACAACAATCCGGGTCCTCATTTCACCCACCTCGGAAGGATGGAAGGCTGAGTCAACCCTGAGCCGGTGAGATTAGAACCGCTGAACTGCAGATAACAGTCAGCTGAAGTGGCCTGCAGTGCTGCACCCTAACCACTGCGCCACCTTGGCTCTCTATAGCACCACCCTTTGGAACATCATACTCCCTATGATTAGATTAGCCCAATCCCACTTGTGTATGGATTGGTGTGGGACCCTGGATATGGGAAGAGACAGTCTTCTGTTTGTATAGATGATAGGTTAGATTACACCTAGCCCGCTATATGTTTTTATTTTTATTTGTTTTTATTTTGTTTATTGCCTGACTTTTATTTGCAGTCTCTCTTGATTTACGTAAAAGTGGACAGTTATATAAATCAAACATACTGTACAGTGGATAAAAATGGATGTATCAACTCATCTTCCTTGTAATTTCTCAAAAAAAACCTTCCTCCGTCTTTGAATGAGGCTTCTGCTTTTCCATTTTATTCTCAGGGTGGGTTGGTTCACTTGGAGTGATGTTGGGTATTGAACAGGGCTGGATTCTGGCTGCTGCTACTGCCAGTTCACACAGGGGCACATTTGATGTGCACTATGCACACATGTGCAGTACTTAAAAATTGCTTCTGTGCATGTGCAGAAGCAAAAAACAAGATGGCGCCTCCGAGAGAACCAGTTCAGGGGTGTAGCAAGCCAAGTTAATACCTACTCGGCCGAATCCACCTCTGGTATTAAAGGACCAGTTACGAAGAGGTCGTGAAAATCTATCAGTGTGGTCACCAAGGGCCAACACCAAATTGATGGCTCATAGTCAATCATTAGCCAGGATAATATGATGGGTTGCAACTATAGCAATAGCAGTTAGACTTATATACCGCTTCATAGGGCTTTCAGCCCTCTCTAAGCAGTTTACAGAGTCAGCATGTTGCCCCCAATAACAATCCGGGTCCTCATTTCACCCACCTCGGAAGGATGGAAGGCTGAGTCAACCTTGAGCCGGTGAGATTAGAACTGCCGAGCTGCAGATAACAGTCAGCTGAAGTGGCCTGCAGTACTGCACCCTAACCACTGCGCCACCTTGGCTCCTACATACCCAACATATGCTCCATATAAAGTCATGTTTGCCTTGGTGTGTTGTGCAAATGGACACTCAGATTCATTGTATGCTTACATTGAACAGCTAATTGAATTAATTGAAAACTTCAAAATATGTCATCAAAGTGTGTCTTCCCATTTGCTGCCTCCTATCTTGTTGCTGAATATGAACAATGTTTTAGTGCACAATCACTTCCTCAATTAGTTTTATGGAAGAACATTACATATATCTAATTTGTTAATATCCAGAGCCATATTACAAAGCCATTATAAAGTTTTCTCCAGTGTGGTGCTGCTTAAGTGATTAAGAATCAGAAACTCCATTTGTCTACTCTCAAACTATGGAAAATTTACTAAACGTTGTAGCTGATTTTTCTTACAGAGAAAGACAAAATATGGAAATACATATGTAAGATTCCCAGGATTTAGCAGGAAAGAAATGTTGCATGATTGGAGGAAAGGACGTTGTATTAGATTAATTGTGTGTGTTACATAGGCATATTTGATACAATATAATATATAATTATAATATAATCATTTATTACTTCAGCTAAAGTTCTGAGAAGTGTTTGTGTTTGTGTGTGTGTGTGTGTGTGTGTGTGTGTGTGTGAGAGAGAGAGAGAGAGAGAGAGAGAGAGAGAGAGAGAGGGAGGTGGGGAAGAGAGAGAGAAAGAAAGAAATAGAGGGGAAGAGAGAGGGACAGAGAGAGAGAGAGATTTAAATTCACAGTCATTCTTCCATGATAGTTACTTTATGGAACTTCTATTTATATTGTTAAAAGTAGCCTTTACTTTTGTAGCACAATCTAATGTACCATTAATATGCACCTTCAGGAAAGTCTTCTGATGAAAAAGCACAGGTCTGCAGAGAATAATTTGCAATTTAAATTTTGGGAGGGAGAAAGGTGGAATGGATACAAGGATAAAGTGGAAAATACAGGTACAGTGCTTGGTGAATGAAGACTTGTTCAGTGACCATCAAAATTACGATGGTGCTGAACGGGTCCTCATTGTGAGTGTCACAGGGTCCCTGCAGTCACATGATTGCAATTCTGACTCTTGGGTTGTAATTGCAATGTCACAGCCTCCTGTGATCTCATGCTCACCATTTGCAACCTTCCCTGCTATCTTTGCGCAAGCAACATCAATGCCCAAGCTAACAGGAGATTGCAATTGGCAGGATTTGCTTAACAACAGCAACAGGGACTTCTACAAATCCTGTTGTAAGTTGGTCCGATCATGTCACATTCAGTGGTGGGATTCATTTTTTTTTTTACAGTTTTGTGGGCATGGCTTGGTGGCTTGGTGGGTGTGGATTGCTACAGAGCCGAGGTGGCGCAGTGGTTAGAGTGCAGTACTGCAGGCTACTTCAGCTGACTGCTAGTTCGGCAGTTCGGCGGTTCAAATCTCACCGGCTCAGGGTTGACTCAGCCTTCCATCCTTCCGAGGTGGGTAAAATGAGGACCCAGATTGTTGTTGGGGGCAATATGCTGACTCTGTAAACCGCTTAGAGAGGGCTGAAAGCCCTATGAAGCGTATATAAGTCTAACTGCTATTGCTATTGGTTGGTGTGGTAGTGAATACTGCAAAATCTCAATTCCCTCCCCACGCCAGGGGAAGGATACTGTAGAATCTCCATTCCCTCCCCACTCCAGGGGAAGGACACAGCAAAATCCCTATTCCTTTAAGAGCCAAGGTGGCGCAGTGGTTAAATGCAGCACTGCAGGCTACTGCTAGATCAGCAGGTCAGCGGTTCAAATCTCACCAGCTCAGGGTTGACTCAGCCTTCCATCCTTCCGAGGTGGGTAAAATGAGGACCCAGATTGTTGGCGGCAATAGGCTGACTCTCTGTAAACCGCTTAGAGAGGCCTGAAAGGCCTATGAAGCGGTATATAAGTCTACTGCTATTCCTCCCAATCATCTGGGACTCAGGAGGCAGATAATAGATGGGGGTGGGGCCAATCAGAGGTGCTATTTACCAGTTCCCCAAACTACTTAAAAATTCTGCAACCAGTTCTCCAGAAATGGTCAGAACCTGCTGAATACCACCTCTGGTCACATTGCATTGTAGAACTGTGATGCTTAGCAACACAATCCTATGTCCCAATTACCATTGTTAAGCAAGGACAACCTGTATCAGCCAGGTGGCTGAATACAGAGAAGCCTCATATCACATTAATTAGAACACAGATATTTAGAAGCAGCTGAACAGGAGAAATAGCAACATATGAGAGAGAAGGTCTTAACTGAGATGACTTGCACAGATAATGAGCTTTGCTTGGTGTTCCACATAATTTAAGAAGCCAAAAGTTACTAATGAATATTCACAGTGGAAGCCCAGGTGGTTAAAAAAAGAAGGACAATATACCATCCATCAAGCGGCTGTAAATCCTTAATGTACCCAATACAAGAACTGTATACAAGCAGCTTGCTAAACTTACCCCTTTCACTTGACAGTGTTTCTGCAAAGAAGATAAACCATAATTAATTGAGGCTCCCAGAGAAAGGCAGCAGTGGATTTAATAATCAAGCCATTTATATTACTCTAAATCAGAAGACTTGTGACATGTAAAGGGATTTGTTTTTGTTCTAGTCAGTTGAATGGATGTAGACTGTTGTTTCTTCTTCTTCTTCTTCTTCTTCTTCTTCTTCTTCTTCTTCTTCTTCTTCTTCTTCTTCTTCTTCTTCTTCTCCTCCTCCTCCTTCTTCTTCTTCTTCTTCCTCTTCTCCTCCTCCTCCTCCTCTTCCTCTCCTCCTCCTCCTCCTCCTTCTCCTCCTCCTTCTTCTTCTCCTCTTCCTTCTCTTCCTTCTTTTCCTTCTTCTCCTTCTTCTCCTTCTTCTCCTTCTTCTCCTTCTTCTCCTTCTTCTCCTTCTTCTCCTCCTTCTTCTCCTTCTCCTTCTTGACTTGACTTAGATAATATATAATGCTTAGTGAAAGATATTTCAAACCTTTGAAGAATTAATGATGCCCTTTTGCAATATGTTTTATCCAGCCTTCCCTATTTTTTTTTGTTCTTTCTATAAAGCAATTTAAGATAATAAATCAATTATTACAATCATTCCATGTGTTTTTGGGAATAGTAAATGCAGGGATATTTAGTTTTAAAAGATAGTACTTCTGTTTTACCCCTCTCTATAATAGGGCTGTCAAACTCGCAGTGTCACGTGACATATTGTGACTTCCCCCCCATTCGCTAAACCGGGGATGGGCGTGGCCAGCATGTGACACATCTGGTCCCCGGGCCACACGTTTGATGCCCCTGCTTTCTAAGATTGTCCCAAACATTTGGCTTGATTTCAAAGTACACAGAAATTAAGAAGGAAATCTATAGATTCAAGAATCCTTTGTGTTCATTTTGTAACAGAGGGTGTTTTTTTTTTATCCAGTATATCATTCACTGCAGTGACATGTTGTGAGGATTATGGTTGGTGAGGCAAGAGCACAGCAGCGGCAAAAAGCAACGTCCCCACCGCTGTGTCCAACAGGCCAGGCGTCTCGCGTTTATGGTGGACATAAACGTGAGACACCTGGCCTGTTGGACACAGCGGCGAGAATGTCCCTGCCGCTGCCATGCTCTGCTGCCTCCTTTGACCCCACCGCTGTGAAGAAAGAAACACACACACACACACACACACACACACACACAAATTCCTCACAATAAAAAAAAAAATACAAATTAAATTACAATAATTTTGAATCCCCCCCTCCCTCCATCCGATCCACATACCTTTTCCAGCTGTGGATTTCAACTCTCGTCTTGTCCGCCTGCCATGATGAAAATGTAAAAATAATAATAATAATAATAATAATAAAGCAACTTAGGCACAATTTGCTGCTCCCAGACCAGGAGGCAGGAGAATCACATGCCTCCTTTGCATAAGGAATTTTTCGCCTTTTAACCCTTGCTTAACTCTGAGCAAGGGTTAATAGGTGAAAAATTCCTTATGCAAAGGAGGCTCATAGTTCTCTCGCCTCTCCCTACAGTTAACACTAAGCAGACTCAAAGTCACTGTGACTCTGGAGTCTGGCAGCAACTACTTTAGCCTTTTTAATTATTTTTATTATTCTTTTCTTTTCCTCATGACACTGGTGAGGCCCCGCCTCCCCTGACTGCACGTCCCTGATTCACTGTATTCTAAAAGTATTGATCTTGCCAAGATTTCTTTCTTTCAAAACATTACTAGTTCTCTGTCTCTTTAAAACACTTGATTTCCCAGCTAAGGCATCAATCAGTTATTCCTGTGTTTTGCATTATCCACTTATACAGGAGGTCTTTATTTTTATTTTTTTGCTAAAAAGGTGAAGCACTGTTTCCATTTTACTTGATTACACATATTATATAACTAAAATATATTGCTGGACCACTAAAGCTGTTTTATATTTGATGTTTCAGTGAGCAGCAACATATAAAGATGGGTTTTATATTCACTTAAGGGCATAAACCTTCTGTTAGCCCTCCAAGCAAGCTAATCTTCCATGCACTAAGCAAAGTTTGCAATGTTTTGTTAAGGTTCAGGCATGGCTGTACATGGTGTGTTTTTTTTTTTTTTTTCCCCTGGCTGAATTCTCCTGGCTCTCTTCAAAGTCAAAGTTTCAATTTCAATTTGAGGTCAGAGAAAGCCAGTCACATAACATGGATAAATTGTGAAGTGTTAGCATTACTTTATATGACCTGTAAAAACCCCACTTGGAATGTTGCATCCTGTTTTGGTTGCTACAATATAAAAAAAGATGTTGAGGCTCTGGAAAGAGTACATAAAAGGAGCAACAAAGGTGATCAGGGGAGATGGAGGATAAAGTAGAGGAAGAGTGTTTGCAGGAATTGAGTATGTCTACTTTAATGAGAAGTAGGACGAGGGGTAACATGATAGCAGTGTTCTGGTATCTAAGGGTCTGCCACAAAGAATAGGGGGTGGTGGTCAACCTGCTCTCCAAAGCCCCTGAAGGCAAGACAAGAAGCAATGGATCATGGAAACTAATCAAGGAGAGATCAAACCTAGAACCAAGGAGAAATTTCTTGACGCTAATTAGAACAATTAGTGGGACAATGTGTTTCCAGAAGTTGTGGGAGCTCCAACACTGGAGGTATTTGAGAAGAAACTGGGAAGCCATTTGTCTGAAGTGGAATAGGGTAGTGATGGTTAACCTTTTTGGCTGTGAGTGCTGAAACTAGAGCGTGCACACATGTGCACATGCGTGCATTCATTGGGGCAGCAGAACCCAAAGAGAGCATCTGTATGGTGTCCATGCATGCCAGACCAGCTGTCCGGGCGCACATGTGCACGATAGAACCCAGAAGAGCAGCTTGTGTTCGGTTTGTGTGCTCACAGAGAGGGCTCTGCATGCCACCTCTGGAATGTGTGCCATAGGTTCACCATCACGGGTATAGGGTCTCCTGCTTGAGTAGGAGACCTCCAAGGTCCTCTCCAATTCTATTACTCCTACATTTCTTACTTAATTATGTAAAGAACATAAACAACCAGTAAGAGGAAACAGGGCTCTTTTTATTACATTGGATCCAGATTTGGCCTCTTATGCACAGATCTTTTTTTCTCCCAGAGAAGGCTTCTGATTGTCTTTTTCCATTCAGTTTCACTGTTTTTCTTGCCTCCTGAAAGTTGGAGGATCCTTTGCAACAGTATGAGAGGAGCTGCTTCCAAAAGTAAGGGAAAGAGCCATCTGTGAAAATGTAGGTGCATATGTCAGGGAAAACTGAGTAGAATTTGACTCATAGAATGCAACCAACAGTAGAATAAACTTTCTCTTAAAGTCACTGACTTACATCTTAATACTAGTAAGACAAAGGAGACGGTGCTATATTTCTGAAAGCACAAAGGGAAACTTGCCCCACTGTATATCGAGGGTGGGGGCTGTGTGGAGAGGGTTTCCTCTTTTAAATTCTTGGGAGTGCTTATCAGTCAAGATCTCACCTGGAAAAGCAACACGTCCCTTGTGAATGGCAAGGCTCAACAGAGACTTCATTTCCTTAAGAGTCCTGTGAAAAAATCAGGTGGAACAACAACGGCTGATGATCTCTTTCCATCGGTCCATGATAGAAAGTGTCCTCACATATTGCATTATAGTATGTTATGCTTGTTTAACTGCTGCGGACAGAAAGGCACTACAGAGAGTGATCAATTCGGCACAAGAAACCATTGGTTGCCTTCTAACACCACAGGTTGAAATCACCAGATCTCGCTACTTTAGCAGAGTAAGGAAGATACTCAGAGATGATTCACACCCTGGTCAGTGTCTCTTCATACTTCTATCATCGGGCAGAAGATATTGAAGCATAGCCAGCCAAACAAATAGGTTTAAAAATACTTTTTATCCTGGGGCTGTCGGACTCTTAAACACAACCACAATCATTCCATGCACACACGGAACCGTGTGAGGCTAAAACCAATTTTGTTGTATTTATTTTGTACAATGACAATAAAGAATGTAGATAGATAGATAGATAGATAGATAGATAGATAGATAGATAGATAGATAGATAGATAGATAGATAGATAGATAGATAGATGATAGAGAGATGACAGATAGATGATAGATAGATAGATAGATAGATAGATAGATAGATAGATAGATAGATAGATAGATAGATAGATAGATGATAGATAGATAGATGATAGATAGATAGATAGATAGATAGATAGATGATAGATAGATAGATGATAGATAGATAGATAGATAGATAGATAGATAGATAGATAGATAGATAGATAGATAGATAGATAGATAGATGATAGATGATAGATAGACAGATGATAGATAGATAGATAGATAGATAGATAGATAGATAGATAGATAGATAGATAGATAGATAGATGATAGATAGATAGATAGATAGATAGATAGATAGATAGATAGATAGATAGATAGATAGATAGATGATGGATAGATTGCTATACTTATGTTACTTCCTTCCTTCCTCTGTCCCTCCCTCCCTCCCTCCGTCCTTCTATGCTCTTTCATTCTTTATGAATGACTATTTCATCAGAGGAATTTCTAAAATCAATTACATTAAAGTGCATTAAAAATGAAACATTTGCTCTTGATCAAAGCTTTCAGTTTACTCAGTCATCACTGTGTATCTATGGGGCACATTTCTCTCTAAGCACTTGAAACATCTGTGTCCATCCTCATGTAATAATCTTCTCTGGAATACAAATTAGCGGTTAGCAAAGGATATGCCATACCTGATAATATAGGCACAGAGTTTGGATCATAATTCAGAACATCAGTGCTTGCCTCTATTTGAAATTCTAGTGGGGCAGGAGTAAGAAGTAGAGGACACTGCAAAATATTTCTAATCCAAGCACTTTAGGAGACATTCTAACGGTTAAGAAAGGAAACTCTACTGCGGTCTGAGGCACTTGTTCCATTATCAAGCAGTTTGTAGCATCAGAATATTCTGATATTTAATTGAAAAATGCCATCTTCTAATACTTGCTTGTAATTCATACTCTCCTGTAGTGACTTAATTGTTGGGGAATTGCCAGCTATGATGGAGGGAGGTATCAAGCGAGGACCTAGCATGGAGTCATTGCACAGCAGCAAATGACATAAGCATAACTTCTCCATGAAATCTTATCTGGTCATTCCTGGAGGAAGGCAAGCAGTCCAGTGAGATTCTTGTAATATAGGTGATAATAAAGTTATAGCCTATGCAATTCCAAATCCAGACCAGGGATAGTTATGAATCATAAAATCCATGAGAACCTTGGCCTTTTCTGAAGCTTAGGACCCAAATCCATGAGAGAGGTTACATGGTATGTAAATGCTAGCTTGGAACAATTCAGATGTGGTCTTAGAATGACAAATTTTAATATCAGTTCCTTTTTATGATCGGATCATTCTCTGGTGTCCATGGAATTCACTGGTGGCATTAACATCTAGAGGGAGATGGCACCCCTTTGGCTGGTCTGCCTCAGAGAACTATTCCGGAGTGCCATATAAAAACTTATGTGTGCCACATATGGCTTTAACCACATAATCCTTAACCAGAAATATATTTCTACCCTCCATTAAATGTGATTTACAACATATTTTGTACTTGTTCCTGAGCAGAACTAGAAGAAAATTCTAGGAAGTTTTTTATCAACCGAGAAAGCCCTTGGTTGATGACTAGATTTTTAAAAAAGAACATAAAGTTAGATTTGATAAAATATTATTTATAAACATGTATTTATTATTTGTATTTCAATAAATGTATCCTATGGCTACTATTCCAAACTATTAGTCTGAGATAATGTATCTGGGGGATTTAATTATACTTTTAATGAATTTTTTAACAGAATGTAGGCATGCTTGGATATGAAGTACTTTAGCATAATTTGTTCCTGGAAACTAATAGTAGTTGGACACCCACACACAAACGTGTGTGTGTGTGTGTGTGTGTGTGTGTGTGTGTGTGTGTGTGTAATGTATGTGTGTGCGTAATGTATGCATGTTTGTATACACTGTAGGTACATACATACATACATACATACATACATACATACATATCTTTCTATCTATCTATAGGTTTTTTTGAACATACTTGCATAATTCTAGACATTTCCAGTAACATACTCAAAAATAATCAATTAACCTAAATTTAAATGTTTAAGTATTGTCCTGTGGTTTGCTATTTCACTTTTACCTACAGCCACTAAATTTACTTACTTCTCAAAGTCCTTTTATATTTTACTCAAGAAAGGTACTGATATGCTGTTATAGTCTTGAAGGAAGTTGTACACTGCAAAATGTAATATTAATTGATTTAAAAAGCACACAATCATGCACACAGACAATTTCCATTAGCCTAGGAAAAATCATTCAATTGAGAACAGGAAGTTTCTGGACTCAGAGTAAGCAATTTATTAAAAGTTAATGAAATGAAACTATTGTTCCAGCCTCCCTGCCCAACCTGCCAATATGCTTTTAAAATTTATCCAATTCAGCCCTTATTAAACTATACAACGCCTCATTGACTTTCAACATACAGCTCATGTTTTAGAAGGGTACCATGTTATGCAAAATCATTTGTACAAGATGCGTCTAAATGATCAAAACTGAAAATGAGATCTCATGGTAGGATTTGACCGGAAGTGTCTGATGAGCTCCATACAAGCTTAGTATATTGCAAAGACCTCCCAAAATGCTTCATATTCCTTAATTCTAAAATCTCCCCTTTCTTTTCTTTCTGAGCATTATCAATCTTTTGAAATCCCAAAGACACGTGAAGAAGTCAGAGTCTGATACGTACTTCCTGGCCTGAGTAGGTTACAATGATGTCCATAACTAGTTTCAGAAGTCTGTTTTATTCTGAACGCATTGATTACACTGAAGACACATTCAGGATGCAGAGCAGGGGTGGGTTTCAACCAGTTCGTGGCGGTCCCTGCGAACTGGTTGGTTTGCGAACCCGGAAGTAAGTAACTTCCGGGAATGGCGAAAGACGCACCCACCCGCCCGCGCTCCTTACCCGGTTTTGATGAGTTCTGCGCTTCCACGCATGCACAGGACGCATACAGCGCCTGCGCGATCCTCCAGGAGCAGCTGGAGCATCGCACAGATGCTAGTACACATGCCTGCACCGCGCACGAGGACGCCGCCGGCCCCGTTCCAACCGAACCGGTTGGAACGGGGCGAGAAACCCACCCCTGATGCAGAGATATCAGGAGGGCCATTTTGGTGGAGTGTTTAAATCACCAAGCTAGAAACCAGAAACTGGGAATTCTAGTCCTGCCTTAGGCATAAAGCTGACTGGATAACTAAGAACTTCTCACACAAATTCTAGGAGCAGGCAGCACCTATGGTGTATGTATGTATGCATGTATGTATGTATGTATGTATGTATGTATGTATGTATGTATGTATGTATATATGTGTATGTATATGTGTATATATATATATATATATATATATATATATGTATGTATGTATGTATGTATGTATGTATGTATGTATGTATATATATATATATATATATATATATATATATATATATATATATATGTGTGTGTGTGTGTGTGTGTGTGTGTGTGTGTGTGTGTGTACACACACACACACACACACATACATATACATACACTAGTTGTATTTCTCATTGTGTTCTTTTTCATTGTTTATTTCAATGCTCTATTATCTTACTTCTAATCACGTTCTTCTCATTTCTTTTTATTGTTGTAAGCTGCCTTGCATAGTTCCTCAGCGAGATACTGTAGGTGGCAAATAAATTTAACAAAAAAATAATAATAAAGAAAATATGCTGCCTGTGAATTGAATCCGTTAATGAATCGTCTCTCTCTGATGGAATTCCACCCTCCCTTTGAGCCAAGGGCTTCTATGGAATTGTCTCATTCTGTCTTCATCATGTATCGGTGAAGAATGTGGGGCTGCCAAAGTAACTGGATTCATTCCATGATTATACTAAACCATGTTGCTTTTTCGGGGATCTTAGATCAGGATGTTATGTCAACCCTGGTTGCAAATTATATTGTATAGCTTATTGTGATCTGTGAACCCAAACAATTGTGGCAGAAGCAACAAAACATGAATAAAAAAACAGGTCTTAGTATCATCTTTGAAGTCAAACAAAGTCCCATCTGAATACAATATGATATGACCCAAATGAATGAGCTGGAACATTGAATTTATAACCTGTTGTGACTCAGCAGAAGTTTGCTGTGAGTTGAGTCGGGATGCAAGATTAACAATGCAGCTGAGGCTCGTTAGTGTGGTCTTCTGGTGATAAAAGGATGGATGGTGCCACACCCTGGTGGCAGAAGTCAACGTTCATTCATCGGTCGTGGTTTGTTTGTGAGAGGCACTTGGATAAGTGGTTTGCTTTCTGTAACCCTGATTCAAAGAGACACTTGGAGAAGTGATTTGCTTTCTTTCTGAACACCTGGTTCTGCCGTAAGAGATCTTTGTTTTGCATTCTGTTATCTTCTTGCCAGAGACTTTATTTATGTTTATTTTTGGTTCGCAGCCAGCGGGAGCTGAAGCTGATAAAGTTAATATATATCAAGAACTTATACCTGTCCAATGTCATTTTTTCCCCCCAACATAACCACCCTGTCTTTGAATGGCTGGATGGACTGAACATTAACATTTGAACCATTATGTCTCTGCCATACACTAAATAATAACAAATAAATAAATAAATAAATAAATAAATAAATAAATAAATAAATAAATAAATAAATAAATAAATAAATAAATAAATAAATAAATAAATAAATAAATAAATAAATAAATAAATAAATAAATAAATTCCAAAGTCACTGCAACAGGCACCACCAAGTAGTAATGCTTAGATGAAAAAATGAGGACAAATAACATATTCTAGTTAATTTTAATTAAATGAAATTGGATCAAATTCAAGTTCTCACCTACTGTGAAGAATGTGGTTCAGGTCCCACCGAAAAGGCAAGGCATAGCCCTTGGCCTGATTTTTTTTTTTTTTTTTATTGCTGTTATAAACAAACATCTTAGCATATCTTTTTACATTTATTCGGTTCCATTGAAACTTCAAAGTGTAATTATACTTTGATGCTATTATACTATTTTTGAAAGTAAAATTGGACTGGAAAACTACGAATTTCAAGGAAATATCACTTATTTTATAACTGCATAGTTTTGTTGAAAGACACTTCTAAAATAATTTCTTATTTCTCAAGGCTTTAATGACAAGATCGACATGTGTTGTATAAATATATCAGTTCACCTTGATTACCTCTGGATAGAAAAATAGAATATAATTCACATGAATGAATGATTAAAAATAAATAGTTCATACTGAGCTACCCAAACTTAGTAGAATTTATGGTTTCAGCAATATACAAATCATATTTAACTAGGGTTGCTGGTTGCTAATATTTTTTATGTTTATAGTTCTATGGCTCTTCTTACAATAAATAGGGATATTGTTGTGCTGTTTGTGAACATTGCTTATTTTATTATTTCACTGGGTATATTTCTAATTCAATCTGAAAGTACAATAAATTTTCTATTAATGGCAAATTATTGACAATCTGTTCTCCAGTCTGATGAAATGAAATGACATTTGCTTCATCAGTGTACAGAAATCTGCACTGCCATAAATTTCAACATGCCAATCAATCTTACTAGATAGAGACATTTTCATTTTAGACAATAATTACACTGTAGATATGATATAGCTAATAGTGAATTATCAGTAAGATTCCATTTTTTTTTAAAAATAAAAATCATATGAGATAGTCACATGTTTGTAAGCAGAGTTAATAAAAGCTAAAAAAAAAATGTGATCTGAATTAAACACATTCCAGTCACCTTTCAGGTTGCACACTTGTACTAATTGTGCACATCTCAAAACACCAAAAGAAAATATCTGTATATGCTATTCACATATTCATGTTAAATCATGAGTTGATAAAAATGTGTTTGAAAGCTGAGAACTGAAACCAGCACATCTGGACAACATCTAAAGCTGGATTAGATTTCATTAGCCCTTTCATTTGAATGTAGAAGACTGTGGTGGACAGATGTTGTTTATAAGCAAGGCATTGGATAATTCCCAGTTGTGACCTGTTCTATTGTTCCTGTGCATCAGGGGTGTCAAACTTGATTTATAGAGCCGAGGTGGCGCAGTGGTTAGGGTGCAGTACTGCAGGCCACTTTAGCTGACTGTGATCTGCAGTTCAGCGGTTCCAATCTCACCGGCTCAAGGTCGACTGAGCCTTCCATCCTTCCGAGGTGGGTGAAATGAGGACCCGGACTGTGGGGGCAAGTTGCTGACTCAATTTGCTAAAAAAATTTGTAAACCGCTTAGAGAGGGCTGAAAGTGGTATATAAGTCTAATTAATTAATAAATAAATAGATTTCATTGTTGGCCACATCAGGGTTGTGTTTGAGCTCAGGAGGCCAGGGGGGGCATGGCCAGCTCCATGTCAGTCATGCCAGGGGCACCTGTGGTGGCCTGAGTAACCTGCCAGCGAAATCGGGCTCCCAAACTCTGTTTTCAATGGCGGCGGCTTCCTGCAACCGTCTCTCAGCCCTCCTGAGATCCGTTTTTGCTGGCAGAGGCACCATAGGCCAGTTCTTTTCTGCTTCCAGGGTAGCCATGTGGGCCAGATCTAAACACCCTGTGGGCCAGATCCAATCCCCAGGCCCTGAGTTTGATACCCCTGCTGTGAGTGATTAATTATAACTATCCTACAGGCCTGGGGCTGTTGACCTCTGGATTGAGGTCCAGCCCCGCTTAGATTGGGTGCATGTTGTGTCTTTTTAAATTTGTCGTGTTTTATCTGTTTTTAATTTCTTTTAATTTATGTTGCTGTAAGCCACCCGGACTCCTCCGGGATTGGGCGGCCTATAAATTTAATAAACAGTTAAACAGTACTAGACCAGTAGTCCTGCTCTTGACATTTCAGCAATCATGTTACTTTTGATGATCTTGCACAAGTATAACTTAGAACCGATTGCAACATCCACAATGGCATCATTTATTTATGTACGGAGGGGAAAACCGTAGGCATTCAATTCTCCTGCTATGACTGGCATGGTTTTCTCCAGAAATAATGCATTCATAAATACATAGATGCTGAACACGCTACATTCTTTTGGGATAAGCAATGCTATGCAAAATGCAGAAAGGAATAAGAAACCATGAGCTACAGAAATGAAGATCATCAGATAAGAAAAAACAAATGAAGCTTTCTCCATTGGGGGATAAATGGATCAGAAAAATCTCCCCGCTGGCTGTTGTGACCAGTTTCCTAAACATTTTGTGGACAAAATCACTCTTGCTTATTCTGATTTTGTGTGTGTGTAGTGAGGGCTGTGTGAAGTAAGTAGTCCATGTCTATCCTGGTGGATTTCCTGGATTTCTCTAATTTGCATTGTCTCTCTCTCTCTCTTTGGTGAAATACAACAACTAAAATACCTGGTGTTGCTGTAATAGCTATTTGTTTTTGCATTCTGCTGTGTAACCTTTTTGCCAGAGACATTATTTATGTTTATTTTGGGCTCGCAGCCAGCGTGAGCCAGGACTGATAAAGTTATTTCCTTTTAAGTCTGTCTGACTGTTGTCTGTGAACGAGCGAAGAAGGGGGGTCAGAACAGAAGATTTCTTTTAATCAGTCCAGACTCTCGTTGGCTGCAAGCCCAAAATAAACAAAGAGATAAGCACTCCGGCAGCAAGTCCTACAAAACTTGGCAGCAATGCAAACAAACTCTGGCAGCAATCCAGTCTGGGAAGTTTGTTTCTTGTTAATCGTTAACGTTGACTTCTGCAGAAAGGCGTGGCACAAGCAGTCTCTTTAATAACCAGGAGAGGATCTTAATGAGCATCAGCTGAGCTTAATCACCTCTTGTAATTACACTGTTGTTCTTGACGCTGAGTAGCATTTCGATGGGGTGCATCCCGGAACAACTCACAGGTGTTTTCTGGATCACTCACTCTTGTCTCCTCCCCATTGATCCAAGGCCAACCAGTCTTTCCTCGCCCTGCTCGGAGTCGGAACCGTGTCCAGGGTCCTCCATCTCCTCCAGGGCTGACTCATAAGACCCCAACGGCTCCTGCTGGGCCACAACAGTAATCTATGTTTGCAGAAGATGTGCAAACTTTTATAGTAGAGATGTAAATGTGTGACCTTTTGAAGGTAGAGTATCTACCATACTTTGAATCTTGAACAATACTATTGGTATTAATTAAAGATCCATAGATGTGTTAAAATAGCAATAACTATTTTTTGATCTATGTATGTTCATTCAGAGATGAATGGATGATTTTTTTTAATCTGGCTAATGAAATATCAAATACTAAATATAATGCCTAGAAGAATATAAAAGCTAGAGATTTGCCAGACAAAATTGTGTTGGATAACCAATGGAATAGATGTTCATGTTTTCCCAATTATGGGAAACAAAACTTTTAAGACCTGAATTTCTTTTATCTTCATTAAATTTCAGTCCTTTTAGCAAAGAGAGAAAGGAAAAAAAAATGTTTCTTCCTTTTCATTTTCTCCACACCAACTTTGTTTACCTCCGTTGTGTTTTTTATTCATTACCTTTCCTAAGCTAAAAAGGTTTTGCGACCTTTGCTCATAAAAAGCCTTTGCTATTTATAATCAGCCCTTGATGATTAAGGTTGCTCTTTTCCCATTCTGCACAAGCTATTTGGAAATGTGTAATGGGAGGTGAGAATAACCATTGGAGAGAGGAGGAATGACCACATCCGATACAACAGTTGGATAAAAGTCCAGAGGAGGAATGGGCATGGAGAACAGTGTTTCAGAAGGGATCCTCACTATTTCCCTGGAAAGTAAAGGAAGAGGGAAGTGCTATCAAACTTGCAAGGTTTGATTACTGTAAGATTACAATAAAGATAATATAGTCCTTTACTTACACTTTAGGACATTTTTGGTTTTGTTTTTCTGTCTGGACCACGAGAAAGGGCTGACATCCATTTTTACTTTTACTTTCTTTACTTGCACCCAATTTGATAGCCAATCAAAGAGACTGATTGCACAATCACTTGTGTAGCTGAGAATCTTATATCAAATATTCTACGTCAACATCAAGATCTACACATTAAAAAAAAAAAGAGAAAGTCTTTGTCTACTTATGCTGGATTATTTATTTTTATTTATTGAATTAGTTTGTCAAAGTGTACAGATAACAGGTATAAGTTTAAACATGGGCATGAACAAAGGAAGTGAGTACAAATAAATAGAGCCGAGGTGGCACAGTGGTTAAATGCAGCACTGCAGGCTACTTCAGCTGACTGCAGTTCTGCAGTTCGGCGGTTCAAATCTCACCGGCTCAGGGTTGACTCAGCCTTCCATCCTTCCGAGGTGGGTGAAATGAGGACCCGGATTGTTGTTGGGGGCAATATGCTGACTCTGTAAACCGCTTAGAGAGGGCTGAAAGCCCTATGAAGCGGTATATAAGTCGAACTGCTATTGCTATTGCTATAAATGGGGACAGTAGGACAGGGACAGTAAGCATGCTGGTGCACTTATGAACTTTACGGACCTCTTAGGAATTGGGTGAGGTCCATGGTTGACAGTTTAAGCTGTGGGGTTTGAGGATGTAACAACGGAGTCATGTAGAACATTCAAGGCGTTGACCACTCTGTTGCTGAAGTCGTATTTCCTGCAATCGAGTTTGGAGCAGTTTACCTTGAGTTTGTATCTATGTTTGCCCATGTATTATTGAGGTTGAAGCTGAAGTAATCATTGACAGGTAGGACATTGTAGCAGACAATTTTGTGTACTATGCTTAGGTCAGACCTTAATCAACATAGTTCCAGGTTGTCCAAACCCAAATTTTCAAGCCTGGTGGCATAACAGATTCTATTGTGAGCAGTGGAATGGAGTACTTGTCTAGCGAAATATCTCTGGACTAATTGTATTAATGTTCGATATTCAGTGTGGATTCCAGTCAAATGAGCTGTATTTGAGGATTGGTCTGGCAAAGGTTTTGTATGCCCTAGTTTGCAGTACAATGTTACCGGATTAGTTCTTATACAAGCCAGCAAATTCTTGTTTCTGGCTATTGCAGAATAGGTTCCATTTTTACAATGCTGTGCTGGTACAATGACTTCCCCTTTGATGGGCAGGGGATAGGAGTCAACTGGACTTCCGCTTGTTCAATAGAAATTCTAGTCTAGGACAAGATTTAATGTTGGATCCCCAATGATGTGGGAGAAAGATCTTAGTCGCAAATAGAAGACCACAGTGGACATCTGAATGAAATATAATGATCTGTTGTTGCTTTGAATATTAAGACTATATGGGGGAATAGGATGATAAATAGCAGTTAGACTTATATATCGCTTCATAGGGCTTTCAGCCCTCTCTAAGCGGTTTACAGAGTCAGCATATCGCCCCCAACAATCCGGGTCCTCATTTCACCCACCTCGGAAGGATGGAAGGCTGAGTCAACCTTGAGCCGGTGAGATTAGAACCGCTGAACTGCAGATAACAGTCAGCTGAAGTGGCCAGCAGTACTGCACCCTAACCACTGCACCACCTTGGCTCTTAACTATTAATCATGTCACAAAACATAGAATCAATCTCTATATTTCCAAAGATGCTTCTTGATCTCTCATAGATTCCAGAAACATTCTTAGACAATACATAATGTTAAGGGAGTATAGTAGGCCTCTGTCTGGAAGAATTTGCTTTTGCTTGGAAAAAAAACAAAAGGACAAAGTTAAGCTCAGGTGGTAAAAAGCATCAGTAGAAAATGTGCCAGAGGGCAAATTTATCAATCTGAATATAAATGGTCTATGATTGGACATCCCTCATTACAGCCATGTGGTCTGATTACCCATGTTGTGTGCCCACTGGCCAAGAACTGTCAGAATTCAGCTGAATTAATACTGTTTTGATGCAGAAGGTTAGAGTGCCTTCTGAGGCCATCAAGAAATTAGAGAAATGTGGCCTCTAATATCAGAGGTGATACCTATCTTCTAGTATTTTCAAGTTTCCATTAAGATAAGACACAAGATAACCTTTATTGTCATTTTTCTGTGTATACAATGGCACACATTTAAAATGAAGTCCCTATGCCTGCTAAACAACACAATTTTACAACATGCTGAGGTTTTTCCCCTAATGTATTATACTTTTTTTTTAAATCAGAAAAAAAAGATTGACCAAAATTAGCAGTTAGACTTATATAGCAATAGCAGTTAGACTTATATACCGCTTCATAGGGCTTTCAGCCCTCTCTAAGCGGTTTACAGAGTCAGCATATCGCCCCCACAGTCTGGGTCCTCATTTCACCCACCTCGGAAGGATGGAAGGCTGAGTCAACCTTGAGCCGGTGAGATTTGAACCGCTGAACTGCAGATAACAGTCAGCTGAAGTGGCCTGCAGTACTGCACCCTAACCACTGCGCCACCTCGGCTCACTACACCCATAGCTATTCTAATGATATAGCTTCTCCAATTTGTGTGATGTTGCCTTTGCTATTTTAATCTGCTGAGTAACTTCTGGCCTTCTATATGTATTTCTAGGGAATATTTCTAGCTCAGGGTTGAAATGAGGGGTCTGTGGTGCTCTCTGAGCTTGGTTGTTTTCTTGCAGATATTTCATTACCAAACTAAATAACACCACCAGTAATAGAAATTGGAATTCCTCTCTTTATATATACCAGTCCAGAGGTGATATTCAGCCAGTTCTGACAGGTTCTGGAGAACCGGTAGTGGAAATTTTGAGTAGTTCAGAGAACCGGCAAATAGGCTGGCCCTGCCCCTGATGCCTCCCTGCCTCCCAGCTGATCTTCTTTTGTTGCCCTGAACAGGAGAATGGAGCTGGAAAACAGATTAGTGGGGTGGGGTGGGAATGGGGATTTTGCAGTATCCTTCCCCTGCCACGCCCACAAAGCCACAATCACAAATCCAGGCCATGCCCACAAAGCCACACGCACAGAACTGGTAGTAAAAAAAAAATGAATTCCACCACTGATACAATCACTTGCTCTTTCAATGTTGGTAGGGCAGTTGGTTTCTTCCTGACAGTTCTTTGATCAGCTGTTGTTTGGACACCCCCCCAAAAAAAAAAACAAAAAAAAAAAACTCCCTTATTTGACATCAATACTGCAGTTATTTAATATTATTTCATTGTTGTTGTTGTTTTGTTTCTATCAAGTCTTTTAAATATTTGATATTTGGCAGGCCCAAAATGTCACTTCCTGCCTTTTAACACTGGCTTCTAGTCCTATCTATATTTTCATTTTCATTTTATGATGCTGGCATGTGTTTTATTTACTTAAGTATTAGATTTATTACCAGGTTTTCTTGTGATGAAGCTCTACATTTAAAAGGTTGTGTGATGCCTAAGCTGCTAGTTTTATAGACCTCTAATAAATGCTAAATAATTCATGTTATAAAATGAAAGAAAGCCTGAACGTTATATTTCCATTATTTTTTTTTTAAAGGAACAACAAAAGCAGCTGAAATTCATTTGTGTACTGACTTGGCAAAAGAACTGAGTTTGGAAATCACCTCTGGGTTTTTCATCAGGGAGAGGTTTAACTTCTGGGCTCGAGACCTTTTCGCTGCTTGCAGTTTCAGTAGCCAATTTGGCTGTGAGATTCTGGCAAGTTCTTGAATAAACAGTTAGGGTCAACTACGGTGTTACGACAGGATCAAAGACCTGGTCTCTGGCCCTGCTGTTTCTGGATGAGTTGCAATCAAGGCATTCCTACACAATACAGCCTGCACACCGAGTATCATCCCTATGCATAAAACCGGAGCCTTGAGGCATCTGAACCTCCTACCCTCACTTTTACTCTCACATCACCTTTTCCTTGAAGTTTTCTTTTCCTTTGTAGTTGCTAAGCTGCATTCAAAAACAAAGATAACGTACTGACAAGACTCATCCGCACAACGGTTAATCCTTGATTTACCACTTCAATCGAGCCCCAGATTTCTCTTGCTAAACAAGACAGTTGTTAAGTGAGTTTTGCCCCACTTTCTTGCCATGGTTATTAAGTGAATCCCTGCAGTTGTTAAGTTAGTAACAAGGTTGTTAAATGGATCTGGCTTCCCCGTTGACTTTGCTTGTCAGGAAGTTGCAAAAAACTGATCACGTGATCTCAGGACATAGCAATAGCAATAGCAGTTAGACTTATATACCGCTTCATAGGGCTTTCAGCCCTCTCTAAGCGGTTTACAGAGTCAGCATATCGCCCCCACAGTCTGAGTCCTCATTTCACCCACCTCGGAAGGATGGAAGGCTGAGTCAACCTTGAGCCGGTGAGATTTGAACCGCCGAACTGCAGATAGCAGTCAGCTGAAGTGGCCTGCAGTACTGCACCCTAACCACTGTGCCACCTCGGCTCTAGTAAATAAATACATGCCAGTTGCCAAGTGCCTGAAATTTGATCACATGACCATGAAGATGCTACAACAGTCCTCAGTGTAAAAAATGGTCATAAGTCACTTTTTTCAGTAGTGCTGTAACTTCAAACAGTTACTAAGTGAATGGTTGTAGGTCAAGGACCATCTGTAGTGGCATGAAAATAAAAACAAGCTATAACTACATCCTTTGACGGTGAAACTTTTGAAGTTCACCTCCTCCATCCCAATATAAAGTTTAAAACCCTGCTACAGGTAGTTCTTGGTTAATTGAGATCAGAATTTCCATCAGTAAGCATCTCAAAAAAAGAGGGCCGGGGCTTCGAAAAGATGACAGTTATGCAGTTCATAATCTTTTTACAAAAAGGGGAGTAAAGGTAATAGGTATTTCTATTTTGCAATACAGGTAGAGTTTGTTTAATGACTGCCCTGTTTAGCAATCATCCAAAATTGCCATATTTTTTGCAGTATAAGACACACTTTCTCCCCTAAAAGTGGGGATCGGAACAGATGGAAAATGGGGTGCGGGAGGCCGAAAACGGGGCAAGCGAAGGCTGAACATGGGATGCGGAGGCCAAAAATGGGGCCCATCGAGGCAGCAATAGGAATGGCAATCCCTGCAGCCTGAAGCAGCTGATCGTCGGGAGGCCAATCCTACCAACAATCAGCTGTTTTTGCTAATCAGGCTGTGCTGAAACTGAAACAGGGTGCTTCTATTTGCTGCAAGGAGGCAAATTGCTGGGAAGAAGAGGCAGACTCTGTTTTCTCCCCAAAAAGCTAGGTGCGTCATACTCCAAAAAAATAAAGTCCAACCAGAGTTGCTCTTCAGAATGAGATGAGCAGCCAATTAATTAACTAATTAAATGTTGGTAGTACTGGGGGGGGGGGGAGAACTTTACAATCTGAGCACTTTCCACCATTGCAGCTTGCTGGTCATGCACCTTGAGCCGAGGTGGCGCAGTGGTTAGAGTGCAGCAGTGCAGGCTACTTCAGTTGACTGCAGTTCGACTGTTCAAATCTCACCGTTCCATCCTTCCGAGGTGGGTAAAATGAGGACCCGGATTGTTGTTAGGGGCAATATGCTGACTCTGTAAACCACTTAGAGAGGGCCGAAAGCCCTATGAAGCGGTATATAAGTCTAACTGCTATTGCTATGCAATTGAAATTCAATCACTTCACAATGCGGCGTGATGGTGAATATTATGTAGTTATAGCCCATATACACGTCAAGCTAGATTTGTCAAAATGAAAGATAAGAACATTCAGAAATATAAAAGCAGTACACATTCACCCAAAGATCTCTTCTGATGGGTCAGCGTGTTTAGTATAGCCCAGCTGATTATCACAATACTGGCAATTAATACATGTAAACAGTGTTAATTTTACTCTTGTGAAGTCTATTTTTTTTAAATTCTTTCTTGTAGAATTAAATTTAGGTGGCAAGAGTTTACATTAATTCCTGACAAGGAAGCCATTGTATGCCAGCTTAAAGACCACACAAGTCTTGTGGCCTTCAAGAATAGCAAATTTATTGTTGCATAAGCTATCATCCATCAGAGGCCATTTTGTCAGCTTCATGGAATATATACCTAGAGGGAAGAGGCCCAAGGGGAAGTGAAGAAATGGTAGAAAGAAATGGGAGCCACTTGTTTTCACTTTTAGTGCAAGAATTTCACCCAACATATTTCGCCAGAAGTTCCTTTGGGTCCACAGATAGGAGTCCATCCAATCCCCAAATGCCCTTTTCCCCCGAAGGGGGACTCAGGGCGGCTCACAACTCGAACCGGGGAAGGGGGATACAGACAAAAATTTAAAAAAAAACAAAGCATAACAGTGCATAATTTAAAACACACAACAGTCATACCATTCGAGACGGGGGCAGCAGCTCTTTAGCCCCAGGCCTGTCAGAACAGCCAGGTTTTAAGGGCTTTGCGGAAGGCCTGGAGGGTGGTGAGGGTTCGAATCTCCACGGGGAGCTCGTTCCAGAGGGTCGGAGCAGCCACAGAGAAGGCTCTCCTCCGGGTAGTCGCCAGTTGACACTGGCCGGTGGATGGAATTTGGAGGAGGCCTAATCTGTGGGATCTAATCGGTCTAGTGGAGGTGATTGGCAGCAGGCGGTCTCTCAAGTACCCAGGTCCAATACCATGAAGGGCTTTATAAGTGATGACTAGCGCCTTGAAGCGTATCCGAAGACCAATAGGCAGCCAGTGCAGCTCGCGGAGGATAGGTGTTATGTGGGTGAACCGAAGTACACACATGATCGCTCGCGCGGCTGCATTCTGGACAAGCTGAAGTCTCTGAATATTCTTCAAGGGCTGCCCCAAGTAAAGCACGTTGCAGTAGTCCAGTCTTCTTCTTCTTCTTCTTCTTCTTCTTCTTCTTCTTCTTCTTCTTCTTCTTCTTCTTCTTCTTCTTCTTCTTCTTCTTCTTCTTCTTCTTCTTCTTCTCCTCCTCCTCCTCCTCCTCCTCCTCCTCCTCCTCCTCCTCCTCCTCCTCCTCCTCCTCCTCCTCCTCCTCCTCCTTCTCCTTTTCCTTCTCCTTCTTCTCCTTCTGGACTTAAGTCATGTTTGGGCCCTTGTTCCATTGGTCACAAATCCAGCTTATACCTGTCAGAGGCATCTTTCTTATTCTCCACACTTAAATTCAATTCAGTCTTGATGGTACATGTACCAGATCAAAAACAGCCAATGAATGTCAGTAAACGGAATAAATAACTCTACATTCACTTCAATATTTCATCTCAGACAAAAAATGCTAACAATCTAGCTGGAGAAGGTGTGATTTGATAGCATTATTGAACTTGGGTTTTGAATATAATCGTGATAGTTTTTTTTTTTTCTTCCTTCGTGTGCTTGCACCTATGTAGTTTTGTTATGATTTGTGCCTTTGACAAATAAAAATTTTATCACACTCAAGCTGTTGACGCACTTGGCATCTGTTTCGGTTGCATTTTTACTGACAGCAAGCTGCTCCTGGCAAGCACTCAGACTTTTTATCATCAAAAACACACACACACTGGCGTGCCTGGTGCCGTCCTTTATTCAATACAAAAGCACACACGCACGCGCACACACACACACACACACACACACACACACTACATTAAAATATGTGATGGCTAACAAATGTTCAGCTCTATCTATACAGTAGTTTTAGTCCTTTGACTATAATTGCTAAGCTATACAGTATTAAAATTGTATGGGGATTGCCTTGCACCAAATGGGATAGAACATTTTCACAACTGCTATTTTTTCCCCTAAATCCCCTTTGTCTTAGAGTCCTAACGAAAAACCCACTAAGATATAGTGCTGAGTGAAGACTGAAAGATAATGGATGACCTGCTGAGTTCACAAAGGAAGAAACATTTGATGTGATGGGAGGGGGGGGATGTTGTAGTGTTAGTTATTTCTCTATATGAGCTCTCAATAAACACACACAACACAAACAGATAAAGACAAACATGCACACCAGTGGTGGGATTCAGCCGGTTCGCATCCAGGTCCTTGGCAGCAAACCGGCACAGACAAGCTTGGGCAGCAATCCAGCACAGATAAGCCATGACAGCAATCCAGCCTGCCAAGCTCACCATAATGTTTTCCAGCATTAGTTCCTGCGTTGACTTCTGCAAGAGGGGCATGTGCACAAGCAGTCTTTTTATAGTCTGGAGAGGAGCCTAATGACCACCAGCTGAGTGCAATTACCTCCTGTACTTGCGCAACTGTTCCTGATGTCTATTAGCTCTTCGGTGCCGGGCATCCAGGAACAACTCACTGCTGGCGTCCGTATCACTTTCCCTTGTCTCCTCTCCACTGGTCCAAGGCTCAGGTGCCTCCTGGTGGCCAACCAGCCTCTCTGCGCCCTGCTCGGAGTCGGAACCCTGTCCAGGGTCCTCCACATCCTCCAGAGCCGACTCATAGGGCCCCTCGCTGTCGGAGTCTGGTGGCAGCTCCAACGGCTCCTGCTGGGCCACAACACATGTATATATAATATATAACAAACATAATGTTTAGTCTCTTGCCTTCTTACTACCTCAGCTTTTGTGTTCCATATTCAACAGGGTCCATACCAGTTTGCTGTTAACTGAAACAGGTTGGCCTTTCTGGGGAAGAGGGGCTGTGAAAGGACCTAGTTTGTTTAGGACAAGCTTCAGTACTGGCAACCTTATTCCATGTTTTTGTGCTCCTCTAGTTGCTCAGTTATTCTTTCTTTCAGTTCTTTAGTTACAGGTTTTTGTTCTTTCTGAGGCAGAGGAGAGTGTGCCCGATTTCCAAATGAAAACAATTCTGTATCTCTACTGGATTCCTCTAATACCAACAACTCTCCCTTGTTTATTCTGCAGTCTGTGTTACTTCTGTAAAACTTTGATTTCTCTGCCCTGAGTAGACCTTCGCATTTCTTCCAATTCTGCTTTTGTGAATACTTTATTTCATACTATAAATCGACATTGATCTGCTAGCCTCTGTTCTATTATTTCTGATTCTGGATGTTGTTCTTTCCAGAACTGGTGCACTCATGTCAAATATCCTCTTCTTGTTGAATCTGATCTGCAATAATAGGTCATTATTATTATTTTTTTTCAGTCAATGCATATTTGTGATGGGTTAACACCTTTCTTTCCAGTAGTTCTGCAGCTGCTGGCCCTGGTTGTTCAGCCAGCTGCCCTGAATCCTATAGCCCATTTTTAACCCAATGTCCAGGAACTCCAAATATCTAGTGCCAATCTTGTTAACCCAGCTGGTCCCAGCACCATAGAACAAGAAATGTAATATTGCTGTGAAGAAAACATCTACATCTAATAGAACAATGTAGAATTTATGCTGTTGAAATGACAGAATGCATTCACAAACATATTGTCTTATATCAAATAGGATACATGTATATATAAAATAAAGGGAGCATAACGTGTAGCTTATTGTTTTCTTAGTACTTTAGCTTTTGTATTCCGTGCTGGCACAGTGGTGAGAATGCAGTACTGCAGGCTATTCCACCGACTGCTGGCTGCCTGAAATTTGGCAGTTCGAATCTCACCAGGCTCAAGGTTGACTCAGCCTTCCATCCTTCTGAGGTGAACAAAAAGAGGATCCTGATTGTTGGGGGCAATACGGTGACTCTGTAAACCACTTAGAGAGGCCTGCAAATCGCTATAAAGTGGTATATAAGTCCAAGTGCTATTACTATTGCTATTCCATATTAAAAATGGTGAATAACACTGTATATTTGTGATGGGTAAACAATTTTCATTCCAGTAGTTCTGCAGCTGCTGGTCCTGGTTGTTCAGCCATCTGTCCTGAGTCCTGTAGCCCATTTTTCACCAGATGTCCAGGAACTCCAACATCTAGTTGTAGATTGTAGATTGTAGATTTATTTATTTATAGGCCGCCCTTTTCCCTGAGGGGACTCAGGGCGGCTTACAATCAAAAAAGGAAGGGGAGTGTAGGACAATACCAAAAAGAAATGTGCACAAAGTAAATTAGACAATAAAACTCAACATTCACTCAGCATTCGGGAGGGGCGAAAATAAGATTATCCCCAGGCCTGACGGGCTAGCCAGTTCTTGAGGGCTGTGCGGAAGGCCTGGACGGTGGTGAGGGTACGAATCTCCACGGGGAGATTGTTCCATAGTGTCGGAGCCGCAACAGAGAAGGCTGGGATTACTGGACTTGTTAACCTGGGTGACATCCGAACCAGTATGAGTTGGGAGTTGGGAACCAGTATTATGGGAGACACTCTTTGATTCCTGTGATGAGACTTGTCCAGTATGGTTGAACCTCTGGCATAGCTCTTTCTCAGAGCACACAACTATATTAAGGTAGTATCTCACCAGGGGAGGAGGAGGATGATGATAATGATGAATCACCACTATCAGTGGTAGTTTTCGATATTGTTTTGGACATATTTGATTTTTTTAAAAATGAATTATCTAGGCTTTTAAAATACTTGACTCCATCTAATGCTCATTTTCTAAGACTGGAAAAGATTAGATTATATACATTAAGAAAAAAATATCCTTGGAAAAGCATTGGAAACTGCTTCTTACAAGTTTATCCTACTCATTCAAGATGGAAAAGGTACTACCAGTTGCAATATGCCCTACCCCACATCTGGGAAACATCTGACAGCATGAAACTTGAGTCTTGTAACACAACTGTAACCTTAGAAAGGGACATAATTGGCTTGTGAAGTGGAAGATGCTACAGTAAACAAGGCTTTTTCTCTCTGCTTAGTGCCTGCTGTATTTCCTGCCAAATCCAAACACGAAAATCATTTACTTTACCTCTCGGCTTGACTACGGGGAAATTGAGAACCACAACTACAATTATCTGCTTCTATTTTATTCACAACAATGAGCAAAGAAAGGGATAGCACCCAGGGTGATGTTAGTACAAAGGTTCTCATATTGAGGTGCACAGTCCCATTTCCAGGACTCTTGTGAGATAAGAATCAAGGCATTATGGAATCATCACCATTGCCTTCAGAGTGCAACCATCCTCTTTTATTTAGGAAGCCAGCCTATCTTCCTCATGAAACTCTTTTCATCACAGCCTTTATACTTGTTTTTTAGGTAAGGAGATCCACTTATCTAACTTCAGCTGCCTACTTGAATAACTGATATTCTTCTCTTATTTTTTCCTTCCTTCCTTCCTTCCTTCCTTCCTTCCTTCCTTCCTTCCTTCCTTCCTTCCTTCCTTCCATCCCTTCCTTCCTCCTTCTCTCCCTCCCTTCTTCCCTCCCTCCCTCCTCCCTCCTGATTTTATCCTAAGTTATGAGGTCTTTGTGGCTTAAATCAGTGGTTCCCAAACTTGGCAACTTTAAGACTTGTGGACTTCAACTCCCAGAATTCTCCAGCCAGCAGAGCTGGCTGGAGAATTCTGGGAGTTGAAGTCCACAAGTCTTAAAGTTGCCAAGTTTGGGAACCACTGGCTTAAAGTATACCAATCATTGTAAAGAAAAATCATGAAGTTAGATGAAAATGCATGTTACATTTTTATCTACCGTTCTTTTTAATCACCGATTATGATGATTTAAAACTGCTATAAATGTTTTCAGAGTATTTCAAAGTTTAGTAATCCTTACTGCAATAGCGCCAATAATACTCACCCTTAGTAAGTGTTGTTATTATTTCATCAACATGTTTCAGGTAGTGGTGGAACTGGGGGAAAAAAATATTTAGGCACCTAGAGAACTCAGAGCTTAAATATACTCTTGGCTACAATTCTTAGTTACAGATATTACATTTCATTCTTTCATTCTAAAGGAAAATGTTTTCCCTTTAGAAAAATTCATAATTATATTTCTGATAAACTAGCAGTCTTTCCCATCTTTCTCCCCTTCCCCCCTCCAAATCCTGTTATTCTAAAGATTCTTATATTTGCTCTGGGTAATGAGATGGCATATAAATGTAATAAGTAAATTAAATACTGGTAGATGCCATATTTTCTTGCTTTCCCCATATTCCTCTCTTACTCATGGCATTCTTGGCATAATTTGGCATTTCCCAATAATTAGGTTTCCGCACAGAGTGGATTGACGTAAAACCAATAAAAAATGAATATTTCTCAGGCAAAACTTGATGCCATACTGATTTTCTGATTTACTTAGTTATTTTGAAGATTTACATTCTGCCTTTCACGGAATAATCTTTAAGGTGGTTTGCAAGACACTGCAAGCACTATGGTAATAAACCATACACACACAACCAAAATATAAAGCTCATGGAATACATTGTACATGCAAAGTCCTCCCAACTCAATTACATAGACAAAAAATACTTTTTTTTTAGTACAAGTAAAGAGATAAAATACTTTCTGAGGGCTTATCCACATGGTCCAATTGCCTCATCACCATAAGGGACAGTCAACTCTTTCTGGATGGCAGAAATGGATAGCACTTCACCCACAGTTGATGTTCACAGTGGATTTTCCATTCATCTTCAAAGTGATTTCAAGGCATGTTTAACTGCTCCATTTTTTTAAATACACTCTCCCTTGTGTTTTGCCTCAAGTACGTATATGGTCAGTGGTGGGTTTCAATTTTTTTGGGAACCTACTCTGTGGGTGTGGCCTCCTTTGTGGGAGTGGTTTGCCAGCCATGTGACCTGGTGGGAGTGGCTTGCTGGCCATGTGTTCTCTCTATCTCTCTCTCTCCTTCCTTTTGTCTCTCTGTCCCTTTTTCCTTTTTTTTCTTTCATCTCTCTCTCACTTTTTCTTTCTCTTTCTTTCTTTCTTTCTTTCTTTCTTTCTTTCTTTCTCTGTGTGAGTCTGTGTGTGTGTGTGTGTGTGTGTGTGTGTGTGTGTGTGTGTGTGTGTGAGAGAGAGAGAGAGAGAGAGAATGAATGGTGGGTTTCAAAAAAAAATGGAACCTCTTCTGTAGGTGTGTGGCCTGCTTTCCGGGTCCACTGGTGGAACCTCTTCTAACCGGTTCGGTAGATTTGACGAATCGGTTCTACCGAATAGGTGCAAACTGGTAGGAACCCACCTCTGGTATAGGTTCGATGTTTCAGTTTGTTGCAAGTGACCTCAGCAGTTGATTGGTTGCTTCCCAGAGGAAGGTCTTCAATTGAGCCAGTGCTTATCATGCACTGTAATTATTTCTATGTTTCCCGTTAACAACAATGCTGATATAGCACAGTAGCTATGATCTATACTTGGCATACGAAGGTTGTCATTTTGAAAACTAGCAATGCTAATGATCTGAGGTTTGTAATTCTCTGTGACTCTTGTGTATATGGGGTAGCGTGCTGGGCTTGTTGGCTGGAAAGCTGCTAAAACAGGTTCAAGACCCGAGTACTGCATGACGAGGTGACCTCCCAATCTTGTCCCAGCTCCTGCCAACCTAGCATGCGAATGTGATAAATAGGTACCACTTTGGTGGGAACGTAACAGTGCTCTGTGATGACATGCTGGCCATATGACATTAGAAACATATCTGGACAGCTCTGGCTCAGCCCTGAAATGGAGATGAATACCGCCTTTATAATCAACAAGAAGTAGTGGAGTAAAATCTGCAGGGACTCATTTTTTTATTTCTACCAGTACATAAACACCTACATACATACATACTATTTCTACTACTGCTGTTACTACTTTAGGAGTTTATTGTTTCAGCATTTTCAACTCAGCTGAGATAGAAAATATTTCACTCACAGCTTCCAAACAGCCCAAACCTTTCTATCTCAGCTGACTGTAAACATGTTAAACAACAGTCTTATCTGTCCGAAAACAGGGAAGACCAATTTAAGACGGGGAAGACCAATTTAAAACGGGGAAGAGAACTAACTCATAGATGCGTGAGAGTAATTTTCTATTGCTTTTGCTGACAAGGAATTTCCACTTTATTTTTGTGACATGGAGGTGGCAACATTTTGTGTATACCATTATGTTAACCCTATTGGCGGCTGTAAGTGTCACGATGACTACCCCAAGGACAATTGTAGGCTCCACTATCTTACCCACCAGGAAAGAATTTGATTCCTTGCAGTGTTTTAATCGTGCAACTTTGCAGGTGGTTAAGCCTGCCACTGTAAGCCCTTGTATCCAATTGTTTGATCCTATCCAACTCCACTTTAGGGAAAGGGATTGCTGGCAGTTTGCCGCTTTTTTGATGGAAGAGAAATCAGAGGAAGATCTACTAGTCCCATTCATTAACTTGGCCTGCAATGAGTACATCACCCTTTACGAGGCTCATTAACATTGCAGAATAGGGATCAACAATAGAAGAATCACACATTGTGCCTGCATAACTTTCTTCTAATTGGATGGCATTTTAAGCTGATGGTTTCGAAAAGCTTTGACAGATGTCCTGAGTACAGCAGGAGTTTAATGGCAGAGCTCAGAAGTCCTGGAGCATCAAGCAGAGTGACAGTATAAAGAAAAGGATTCATCCAGGTAATCCTGGCTTCACAGCAGGTTAAGGCTATTATTAGATCAGTATTACTGCTTATGCAAGCCACTTCGTTGTATAACAGTGGTTAAGGCACCAGGCTAGAAACTGGGAGAATGTGAGCTCTAGTACGGATCTTAGGTACAAAGGTGATCTTGGGCCAGTCATTATCTCTCAGCCCTAGAAAGGAGATAATGACAAAACACTTTTGTAAACCTTGCCAAAAAATCTGCAAGCAATAGCAATAGCAATAGCAGTTAGACTTATATACCGCTTCATTGGGCTTTCAGCCCTCTCTAAGCGGTTTACAGAGTCAGCATATCACCTCCAACAATCCGGGTCCTCATTTTACCCACCTCGCAAGGATGGAAGGCTGAGTCAACCTTGAGCCGGTGAGATTAGAACCGCTAAACTGCAGATAACAGTCAGCTGAAATGGCCTGCAGTACTGCACCCTAACCACTGCGCCACCTCGGCTCTTGTGCAAGAACTAGTCTAGGCAACTAGCAGGAGTTTAAAGAAAAAAAAACTGGCTTGAAGAAGTACGTGGGGTGGATCCCAGCCAGCTTTATTGCCTGTTCACTCATGTGCGCGCATGCACAGTTCAATTAGAATTGTTCTGCACATGCACAGAACTTTAAAAACAAGATGGCAGCACCAATAGCGCTGGCCAGGGAACCAGTTTGGGGGTGTGGCAGGCCTGGGTCACTGCGGGTTCCTGTGACCCAGGCCGCCATACCATTACCAGTTCACCCGAACCGGGCCGAACTGGTAGGAAGTTTGTAAGTTTGTAAGTTTGATTTTATTTATAGGCTGCCCAATCCCGAAGGACTCTGGGCGGCTTACAGAAGGGGAAAGAAATAAAATAAAAGAAAATAAAAAATAAAATAAGACAAGTTAAAAACAACACAGATACATTCATTTCAGTTGGGGCTGGACCTCAACGATGAAGTCAACAGCCCCAGGCCTGCTGGAAAAGCCAGGTCTTGACAGCTTTTCTGAAGGCCATGAGAGTGGGCATGGTCATAGATCAAGGAGATTTTTCAAGAGAGTGGAACCCACCTCTGGTGTTCGCGCCCATGCACAGATGTATATAGCCTGTATTTCCAAACCATTGTATGATCAGATGAAGTCAGGCAGGACATATTAAAGTCAAAATCAACTCCTCGAAGTACCTGACTTTAACATTCTGGAACCAATTATAATGTCAAAGTATTATTTGACTGGAGTATTATGCCAATGCTAAACAAATACCCCAGTATCTGTATTATGGAATCAGTTCTCATGTCCTCAAGAAGGCAACCGTTACTGTGCTACAGAAACACAGAGGAAGGCCCTTTTTTGGAGTAGAGAGCAACAATGCTGCCAACTTGATGTTCAGCAGGGAGCATAGCCACATCCTTATAATTAATATACAATCATATAATTAACAGTTTTACGCTTCTAATTCAGCTAAAGCATTACAGCCTAAACCATTTCAGCTGCTTCCATAATCAATTGATGTAATACCATGGAATGTTAAGCACGTACATTGAATTATATTATAGTACAAAAAGGTTAAAAAAAGAGTTTGTCTTATGTTTTATTTTAAAGTAAATACTACTGTGACCCAACAAAAAACAGCACTTTAAAAAATAATAATAATCAAGAATTAGAATTAGATATTATAAAGCACCTACATTATATCAAGGTATTTCCAGTCAAAATATGTTTGGACTCTTTTGAACATAATATAATTTCCCCTTGACTATCTGTCACATAGAGACCCTTTCAGTAATTAGAACCCCTGGGCATTTCTGCTCCCTAATTGACCTAGTGAAATTCAGAAGAAACAAGGAACAACTTGGAGCAAATGTTCTTTTTTTTTTTAAGTAATGTACAGGGAAGTAATCTAATTGCTCAGATGTCTGAAAGGGTAGAAGTATAAAATAAGAAGCAGGAAGAGCATAGCATATAAATTACTTCACTAACATTTTCCTTTTGCAATCATTTTTTTGTACCTGTGCCATTTGATAATGATCATTGGCAACTGCCGTTGATGACTATTTTGGCATTGAACACCCCCCACCCCACCCCCACATGTAAATGTGTAATGGATTCAAGGCTTTCTCACAGCATTTCCCCCCTTTTTTTTCAAGAAAGAAGACAGGCATTCCAAACTGAGTGTCATCTATATTTTTATAGAATTGGAAATTATTTTTAACACCATATTTTTGTGTGTGTGTGTGTGTGTGTGTGTGTGTGTGTGTGTGTGTGTGTGTGTGTGCACGCGCGCACGTGCACATACACACATTCACATACTTCCTATATACATAGGAAGGATGGAGGAGTAAATGGGCTGAAAGAAAGGGGAGGATAAAAATACTCATTCCATACTGAATTGTTAAGCTTCTCAAAAATCTTAACATTGAAACATCAAAAGGCAACTAAGGAAGTGGTGGATGGATCAGAGGGGCACAATTTCTTTTCTTTCTTTCTTTTTTTAATCTCATGCCTTTCATATTTGCCAAGGGGAAGTGGGAACCCCACAAGTTGAATGTAAGATACAGAAGGATCTTGACAAACTTGAACATTGGGCACTGTCTAACAAAATGAAATTCAATGGTGAAAAGAGTAAGGTTCTACGTTTAGGCAAGAAATATGAAATGTACAGGTACAGTATAGGTGGTACCTTGCTCAATAGTAGTAACTTTGAGAGGGATCTTGGAGTCCTAGTGGACAACCATTTAAATATGAGCCAGCCGTATGCAGCAGCTGCCAAAAAAGCCAACACAGTTCTAGGCTGCATCAACAGAAGGATAGAATCAAGATCAAGTGTTAATACCACTTTATAATCCCTTGGTAAGGCCACACTTGGAATCCTGCATTTAGTTCTGGTCGCCACAATGTAGAAAAGATGTGGAGACTCTAGAAAGAGTTCAGAGAAGAGCAACAAAGATGATTAGGGGACTGGAGGCTAAAACATATGAGAAATGGTTGCAGGAACTGGGTAGGTCTAGTTGAATGAAAAGAAGGACCAGGGGAGACAGGATAGCAGTCTTCCAATATCTCAGGGGCTGCCACAAAGAAGAGGGAGTCAAACTATTCTCCAAGGCACCTGAGGGCAGGACAAGAAGCAATGGGTGGAAACTAATCAAGGAGAGAAGCAACCTGGAATTAAGGAGAAATTTCCTGACAGTGAGAACAATTAATCAGTGGAACAGAATTTGCCTCCAGAAGTTGTGAATGCCCCAACACTGGAAGGCTTTCAGAAGATGTTGGATAGCCATTTGTCTGAAACGGTATAGGGTTTCCTGCCTAGGCAGGGGTTGGACTAGAAGACCTCCAAGGTCCCTTCCAACTCTGCGTATGTAAAATTAGTAATATGGTAAACAGTTTTTTGGAGTATAATTATAATTATAAGTATAATTATTAATGCCACTGATATTGAAGGAGGGTTTGCTCAAACACTGAAATACACCATGCAAAATAGAAAATGGAAGGGAGAAAAAGAGAGGGAAAGAGAGAGGGAGGGGGGACAAGAGAGAGGGAAGCAGAAGAGAGGAAGGAGAGAGGGAAGGTGTGGAAAGAGGGAGAGGAGAGGAAGAGAGCAAGGAGAAGTAGAGAAGAGAGAGATGGTAGAGGGAAGAAAGGAGGTAGGGAGGAGGAGAGAGGGAGAGGAGAAGGGTTGAAAATGAAACAGACTATAATATGGTGTACGGAAAGCAGAAGAGCAAATAATGGCAAGAGGAATTGATATATCAATATATAAATCTATATCTACATCTACATCTACATCTACATCTACATCTACATCTACATCTACATCTACATCTACATCTACATCTATATCTATATCTATATCTATCTGTTGTGGCCCGGCAGGAGCCGTTGGAGCTGCCGCCAGACTCCGACAGCGAGGGGCCTTATTAGTCGGCCCTGGAGGAGGTGGAGGACCCTGGATAGGGTGTCGACTCCGAGCAGGGCAAGGAGAGATTGGTTGGCCACCAGGTGGCAGCAGAGCCTTGAATCAGAGGGTGTGTTCAGGAAAACACTTGTGAGTTGTTTTGGGATGCACGCCGTCGAAGGGCTACTCAGCGGCAAGAACAACTGTGTAATTATAGGACATAATTGTGTTTAGCTGAAGCTGATTAAGATCCTCTCCTGATTATAAAAGAGACTGTTTGTGCCACGCCCTTTTGCAGGAGTCAACGTTCATGATTCAGAGAAACCAACTTGGAGAAGTGGTTTGCTGTGAGAGCTTGTTTGCATTGCCTAGTTTGTAGTAATTGCTGCCAGAGTGCTTATCTCTTTGTTTAGTTTGGGCTTGCATCCAACGAGAGTCTGGACTGATTAAAAGTATTCTTATTTATGTTTGGTTTTGGCTGTCGTTCCTGGATGGAGGAGGGGGGTCAGAACAATATCTATATCTATATCTATATCTATATCTATATCTATATCTATATCTATATCTATATCTATATCTATATCTATATCTATATCTATATCTATATCTATATCTATATCTATATCTATATCTATATCTATATCTATCTATCTATCTATCTATCTATCTATCTATCTATCTATCTATCTATCCATCCATCCATCCAT
Organism: Thamnophis sirtalis; assembly: GCF_051295495.1. NCBI lineage: Eukaryota > Metazoa > Chordata > Lepidosauria > Squamata > Natricidae > Thamnophis > Thamnophis sirtalis. The sequence goes on from NW_028261386.1 coordinate 132,291,270, forward strand.
CCATCCATCCATCCATCTATTTATCTATCTATCTATCTATCTATCTATCTATCTATCTATCTATCTATCTATCTATCTATCTATCTATCTATCTATCTATCTAGTTTATTAAGATGTAATGGTATACTTTGGATTATATGTATGTTAAAAATAAAAATAAAAACCTTTTTTGGAAAAAAAAAGAAAAGAAAAAATAGGCAAACTCAAATGACATATCATGAGATACTACAATTCTGTCAAATGGAGTGCAAAATAAATCAAGAGATGGGTTTTGCGCTTCTGGGAAGATTGCATTTTATTTTCAACTAAAATAATGCAATTTTGTATCAACTTAATTGCTGCCCGCTACAGTAAACTCTCACAATGCAATCTGATGGGGAGCTCATGCTTAATTAAAATCAGCCTTAAATACCTAACAGAGTAGAAAGGAAGCATATTGAAATAACAGCAATAACACTGCCCAGGATTTTAGCTTTAATTATTGTTTTAGGCCATATTTTTCAGCATATAGGAGACAATATTTTAAAAAGTAGAAAATCATAGAACAAAACCCAATTTAAATGAAAGTAAATTATTAATAGAAATATTTGGTATGCATACTGTTAGGTAAGCTCCCCGTTGGGAGAGCGAGTGCCTTCAGAGAAGCATTGTGAGAGTTGTGTTGGAGAACACACAAACCAGCATACAGAGAGACTGCAGTTTAAATAGGCTTTTACTTTCGTGGAAATAGAGGTATCAGAGTCCATCAAACAGTCCAAGTCATACACGGATAAGGCAGTCAGTCATCAATGTCTTTCAGTTAAGGGATAATCCAAATAACAGAGTCCAGTATCATATAATCAGTTCAAAGTTTGCTAGCAGTTACAAAACTTACAATAGCTCACGGCACTTTCTAACAGTCAGCTTCCAAAACACTCAGATCAGATCAGCCCAGCATCTAACAAACAGAGTGCTAACGGTCATTCTGGCTCCCTCTTATGGCCGATTGAGGAAAACAGCAACCAATCACATTTTACAGTATGATTTAAAGAAACAGGTATAACATTTTTACATGATTTATATATTGCCAACCCAACCATTAGATTATATTCCTAACACATACAATAATGTTTCTTGTCTTGCCTATTAAAAATAAGTTTTTTCTCTCAGATATAAGCCACTCCTAAAGCTTAAGGGTAGCATACAAAGGTCAAGGACTCAGCTTGTACATTCTTGGTTAAAGTGGTGAATAGACATTGTCTATGAAGGATTATTCAACAAAACACAGCTAGTACAATTGTGTCATAACATAATGTGCATTCTAATATTACCAGCTGTATAGCTTTTCCTTATAAATTGTTATAACAGGAAATCACTCCAACTTAAAAAAGAAAATCAAGAAAATATTTTATACAGCATCGCAGAGTTTGAGTTATTAAAACTTTATGTAATATTCTTTGTAAACGGAGGAATCACTTGATAAAGCAAACAATATGTCTTTCAAACAGTGTTTATTGAAAATATTTTGTTGGGAAAAGAGTGTACAGCTTGAAATAATGAAATATGGTATATTTGGAGATTACAGCATAATTCTGTTTGTCAAGATGTTCAGGATCTTACAGTTTTGTTTCAAAGATGCAGCCATTATTTTAAGTTCTAATTATCTAATTTCTACCAGTGGTTCACACACTTTCCATGAATGTGTCCAGACTTTCATGCACACGCCTGGCCTCAAAAACGTGGCTGCATAGAGCCGCTATGAAGTCGTATTTCACCTGAACCAATCCAAACCAGTTAAATGCCACCTTTGATTCTAATGGAGTTAGAACATCTAACAAAGTTCTCATGAAGTTCTAAAACGAATGACCATCATCATGGTGAGCAGAGCTTCTTGTGGAATCTCAGGAGATCTTCCATGAATGCCTTTCAATGCTGCCTCCTTTTGGAGGACTTGTTTAGTTTTCTACAGCATTCTTTAGCATCACACAACTTCAGAACACAAATGTCTACTTTTTTGGGTCAGTTCAGTGTGTCAGACATAGTAAGTAGGAAGCATACCCATGGTGTGATAAAAACCTCAATCATATCGTCATATTGAAGCTAATGAAGAAAGGAGAATTTGTGAGAAAAAAGGCTGCCAAAAATATAAAATGTAAGCAAACAGGATTTATTCCCCCAATCCATCTGGACAGCATTCATAGCAATAGCAATAGCAGTTAGACTTATATGCCACTTCATAGGGCTTTCAGCCCTCTCTAAGCGGTTTACAGAGTCAGCATATTTCCCCCAACAACAATCCGGGTCCTCATTTTACCCACCTCGGAAGGATGGAAGGCTGAGTCAACCCTGAGCCGGTGAGATTTGAACTGCTGAACTAGCAGTCAGCTGAAGTGGCCTGCAGTACTGCACTCTACCCACTTTGCCACCTCGGCTCTCTCAGCATTCATTATGAGTGTATTACTCTTATCACTTTTGATAGCACTTTTAATCTTATTAAAATCTTATTTTATTTTGTTTTGCAAAATAAAATTCCTAGAAGAGCTACTAAGTTAACCATGGAAGGCTAAAGCAAAGCACTTTGAAGCCAACTAAAAAGTGATTTAAAACAGAAATACTGGTAAAAGTTTTCATTTACCCAAAAGGATGCCCTCATTCTTTTTATTGCTGGGAGAATCAGTGCTATGGAAAGTTAGGGAATAGCCCTAGTCCCAGCACAATTGGCCTGCTGCCAATTACCTCCCACAGACCCATTAGATCTCACAGGGTTGGCCTCCTCCGGGTGCCATCTACCAGCCAATGCCACCTGGCTATTACCCGGGGGAGGGCCTTCTCTGTGGCAGCTCCGGCCCTCTGGAACGAACTCCCCGCAGGGATTTGGACCCTCACCTCTCTCCAGGCCTTCCGAAAAGCCGTCAAAACCTGGCTTTGCCGGCAGGCCTGGGGGTGATGTGTTCCCTCCCCTCTCGACATGTATGGTTGTGTGACTGTTGTTTACTTTTACTATTTGTATTTTGTTTTTTTTTTTATATTCCCCTTTTTTCCCCCTTGAATTGTTCGCCGCCTTGAGTCCTCCCGGAGAAGGGCGGCATGCAAATAATAAAATTCTATTCTATTCTATTCTATTCACTAAATTTTTGACTGACATTTCAATCAGGTGGGTCTCCTCCCCAGTAATTCATCACAATATATTACAGTGTCATGTAAATTATGTAAGAGGCTGCCGAGTATTCCCCCCCCTCTGTCTCTCTCTATAGTATCTCTGCAAGCGTGTATGATATTATAGCAATAGCAATAGCAATAGCAGTTAGACTTATATACCGCTTCATAGGGCTTTCAGCCCTCTCTAAGCGGTTTACAGAGTCAGCATATCGCCCCCAACAACAATCCGGGTCCTCATTTTACCCACCTCGGAAGGATGGAAGGCTGAGTCAACCTTGAGCCGGTGAGATTTGAAGAGCTGAACTGCTGAACTGCAGTCAGCTGAAGTAACCTGCAGTGCTGCATTTAACCACTGCGCCACCTCGGCTCTCTGTTATGAACAAAGGAATGCTGCCATAGTTATTTTGATGTTTTTAAATTTTATATTAAAACAAATGTTGGTTTTGATATTTTTAATCAATATAAATTTTTATGAAACAAAACTTGTATGTCTGATATATTAACATAAATGACTTATAGCCTGATCCATATTATCCCAATTAGTATGTATTTCCTTTCCTTTATACCTAGACATCCTTATAAGGCAGAGAACAGATTTTCATTCCAGAAATTTGCTGAATCTGGGTTTGCTGCTGAGAAAGGATGGAATTGAAACATGAGAAAAATAAATCCATTTTTTCCCTATGTACTGTAGTGTATTAAAGATAGGTAATCTCTTTGATTGGCTGGTTGGGAGGAGGATATAATATAACTATCAATCTGAAACAGATAATGGGGAGTGGAGTATAGTTATTTTCCCCTCAAAGCTGCCTTGTGTGAACATGAATTCTGGCTTTCTCACAGCAGGAAATGAGTGATCTGCAAACTAGATTGCGATGGGACGTGAAGATTAAATATTTTATATGGGGTGGTAGTGGAGAGCGGAAGTGAAGGATACTACTAATATGTCTCTGTTTTAATGCTTCCCTGGGAACTGCCTGGAAGAAATATTAAAGACCATCTATCTCTCAGTTCCATTTTAACAGGAACTAAGAATAAAACCATGGCATGAGCTGAGAGTTAGAATGCCAAATGAGAGCATTTGACATGACTACCTTTGAATCTGCTTGACCTCCAAACCCCATCATGGTACCATGATAGCACTTTGCTTCTCACTAACTAAATAAGCCAACATCACCAATGCTTTGAAAATTAGGGATTTGCATTCTGAGGAATATCTCAAGTCCAGGTAGTTAACCAGGAGGGGTGTGTGTGTGTGTGTGTGTGAGGGGTGGGTTGCTGCCGGTGTTACAGCTGGTTTCCTTCATGCACACTTTGCTGTGTGCACATGTGCAGTTGCCTGTTGTATAATGAAGCCCTAACAATGCAGTTTTATTAACATGAACATATGTGTGTGTGTGTGTGTGTGCGCGCGCACATGTGCATATACATATACATACACACACACATACATGCATACCAGTGGTGGGTTTCAAAATTTTTAGAACCTCTTCTGTTGGTGTGGCCTGCTTTATGTGAGTGGCTTGCTGGCCATGTGATTGGGTGGGCATGGCCAACTTGTAAAATGTGGTGAAACTCATTTAACAATGCTCTTCCTTAGCAACCAAAATGTTGGCTCAGAAACTCTGGCATTTGAAGCACACAAGCCCTAACAATGCAGTTTTATTAACATGAACATATGTGTGTGTATGTGCGCGCACACGTGCATATACATATACATACACACACACATACATGCATACCAGTGGTGGGTTTCAAAATTTTTTAGAACCTCTTCTGTTGGTGTGGCCTGCTTTATGTGAGTGGCTTGCTGGCCATGTGATCAGGTGGGCATGGCCAACTTGTAAAATGTGGTGAAACTCACTTAACAACCCTCTTCCTTAGCAACCAAAATGTTGGCTCAGAAACTCTGGCATTTGAAGCACGCAAGTCTTAAAGCTGTCAAGTTGCAAGACCCTTGCACCCCTAACCCTTTAGGGGGAAAAAACCCAGGGGTGTTCAAACTTGACAGCTTTAAGACTTGTGGACTTCAACTCCCAGAATTCCTCCTCTCGTTCTTCATCTTGATGATGTGCGGACGGGCGGGGGGAGGGAGCTGGAACCAGTTCTAAACAGCACTGTAGATTTGTGGAACCTCTTCTATAGAAGAGCTTAGAACTGGCAGGAACCCACCCCTGATGCATACATACATATCTCTAAAAGCCTGTCTGGGCATTTATAACCAAGATTATTTATGGCACTTCTTTCTCTTTTTCTTTTTTTTCTTTTTTAAAAGTGTCTCGTTAGCCACAGGAAATTTGGCAAAACAGTTCATTAGTACAGCATTTCAGAACCACCTGCAGTCCCTGGTATGATTCCCCAGTTGCTATAATTATGCTTGTGATTAGAAGTGATTTAAGAGCTATCACTGTCTAATCAATGCAGTCTGCGGCATTTGGCTAAAGGGAGATATCTAAGGAAAATGCTTAGCAGTGATTAAGGCCACATTGTGTGAGAGCCATTAACGCAAGGAAAGAAAAGGACATCCTATAAAAGGTGGCATTTACGGCCTTAGTTTCTTTCCTTTCCCTTCCCTCTCTCTCCGAAATCTTCTGAAATGAAACCTTTTAAAGGATGATTGAACGGAGAACCCCAAACAGTTCAAATATTAATTTGGCTCCGTACATTTTGCTCACATTTGTGGGTGCTATTATGAGGTGGTTTAACAAATACCTAATAGAGCTTTCAAGTGAAATCTTTTTTACCAATTCCTACCAAATCGATATTTTTCAGAGTTATTTTTAAAAAAGAGCTCCGGCAGTGAGATTTCCTCTGACTTTCTGATTATATACCTAATGGGTCAATCGTTCCTAAAATGCTGCAACCATTACTATTATTTTACTCAGAGTAGCCATAATGTCAATGGAGTCATAACAAGAGATATTGCTGAATGACCAGGTTTCCGAAAGCTCAATTAGAGTAATAGAATAGTCCTTGACTTAGCACAGTCCATTTAGTTCAAAGTTACAATGATGCTGAAAAAAAAGTGAGTGATGACCATGCCTCACACTTATGACCATAGCGGCTTCCCCATGGTTTACATTTGGATGCTTGACAACTGACTCACATTTATGACGGTTACAGTATCCCAGAATCATTTGATCCCCTTTTGACAAGCAAAGTCAATAGAGAAGCCAGATTCACTTAACAACCATGTTACTCATTTATCAAATGTGGCAAAAAAAAATTCATAAAATTTCTCACTTAACAACATAAATTTCAGGCTCAACTGTGATCGTAAGTTGAGGATTACCTGTATTACATTTCTGTTCGGGTACATCTCATCGACATTCTGGATTCACAAACTGTCCTGAATCATGGCTACTTTAATTTTGGTTTCTTCACTAAGCCAAATTAAGTAGGCTTATATTCCGCTGCTAAGTTGTAAATCGTGTTTTACAGATTTCAGCGGCTGGGCTCACAGATCCCGTTATGACCAAGAACATGGGGTAAATTGAGCTGCAGAATCCAGTTCTGTAACTCCCAAAGACAGAGGGGATTTTTTCTGAAAATTACACGGATGGATGGATCCAGTGCAGAGGGGGGTAGAGGTCCTGCCAGTTCGGCCCAGATCAGACGAACCAGTAGTAGCGGCGGGAGGCTCCGCCCACACACCCGGATGCTTCTGTGCAGGCACAGAAGCGTTGCGCATGCACTGGAGCATGCCCAAACCAGTAGTAAAAAAAAAAAAAAAATTGGCAGCCCACCTTGGATCCAGCGGCCTGGTTCATCTCTAGCGCCATCCCTCACCTTTGCAGATTAAGCTTAAGGCAGACTGACCACAGCAGAGGGGACACGCTTGGTGCATGAGGAGAATGCTTGTCAACGGAAGAACATGCTGCCAAAGAGGGGTAGAGGGGCTGTCAAGATAACAGAGGGACAGCTAGAGAAGGAATCTGGGATTTATTGTAGATTATTACATTTTAAGGTTTAACTCCCTGGACTTTGGAAAAAAACAAATAGATAAAAGTAATTTAGTCAAAAGAAAACAATAGAAAGCATTAAAGCAGTGGTGTCAAACTCACGGCCCGTGGGCCTGATGTGTTACACACTGGCCAGGTGCATCCCCCGTTTAGCAAAGGGGGGGAAAGTCACAATATGTCATGTGATGAAACTGTGACGATGCAAGTTTGACACCCCTGCCTTAAAGGAACAAAAGCTTTAACCGAGTCCCTTACTTTTATGTGATTTGTTACAGGTATTTAGAACAAGATAGAGTATATTAACCTCAATTTTATTTTCCATAGTTTACACCACTTCTAAAATAGGGTAAAAGCAACTGGGTAGTTTGTGTGGTTTACTGTTGAATCAAACTACAATCAGATTGACTTATTTAGGCACAGCAAGTTGCATGAATACAGCAATTATGGTTTCCAAACTTGAGTAAAGTTTCAGTGTGTTATGCAAACTCGGATAAAGCAAATGATTATTCATTCCCTAAACCCTGGGAGAGCAAAACTGTGTGACATAAAAGAAAGCTTTTGAAATATTTTCTTATACTTTCCAACTGGATTTGGTTGAAATGTTAGCTATTATGGCGAAAAGAGGATTTGCTTGCATACTGAATTTATATTATATAAATCTGAGTCATATACACTGAAACAACATGACAATATATAGCCTAATTGTAAAAGGACACATTTGGAATTATTGGTTTAAAGTCACAGTTGCTTTCTAATAGCAATGAAATAACATAAAACTGTATGTATGTATGTATGTATGTATGTATGTATGTATGTATGTATGTATGCATGCATGCATGTATGTCCTTATTTTCATGTGTATACACACACATATATGTACTGTATATGTATCCTTATTTTCATGTGTATATATACACATACATATACACACATACAGTATATAAACATATGCACACATGTTTATATGTATATATGTGTGTGTGTGTTTGTGTATATACACACACTCAAACATGCATGTGTATATACACACACACATATTCTCTCTCTCTCTCTCTCTCTCTCTCACACACACACACACACACACACACACACACACACACTTTCCCTGAAAATAAGACCTCCCTGGATAATAAACCCAACCAGGCTTTTGAGCACATGCACTAAAATAAGCCCTCCCCTGAAAATAAGCCCTCCTCAAAAATATTGCAACACAGCAGCAGACATGAGGTGACCATGCTTGCCAGCTCCTGCACCTCAAAAATAATAAGACCTCCCCGAAATTAAGGCCAAGCACTTATTTTGAGGGTCAAGAGAAAATAAAACCCTGTCTTATTTTCGGGAAAACACGGTGTGTGTGTGTGTGTGTGTGTGTGTGTGTGTGTGTGTGTGTGTGTGTGTGTGTGTGTTGCATTTGTGCTGATAAATAAATAAAGGGAGACTAGTATAGATCTATTTCAAGCTATTTAGCTCTCATCAGCTAGCCATACCCTTACTGGGATTTGAACCTGGGCTGTATTACATATTAGGCAGATATGTTAGCCACTAAGCCATAGGCTCTCCTCCTTTATCAGCTGTGTGTGTGTGTGTGAGAGAGAGAGAGACAGAGAGAGAGAGAGAGAGAGAGAGAGAGAGAGAGAGAGAGAGAGAGAGAGAGAGAGAGAGAGAGAGAGCGCTATATATGCATATATTTGTGTTTATGAAAATTATATACACACACATACCTAAACCCACAAATCCATAACATTGAAAAGTATGTATGTATTGTATTGCAAATCAAACCATTTTTGAAATGTTGACCATATCTTGGATTTCCTTAGAAAAAAAAAAAAAATATGTCCATGACACCAAGATGCCTTTTTTATTGTTGCTGATTGTCGTCCTTCCGCACTGCTATTAGCACTCCTTTTGCATAGGATTTTAGTTTTTGCAAACCTGATGTGCCGGATGTAAGGAACACATGCAGAGATCTTGGCAACTGTCAGCTCCAGATGTTGAAATATGAAATGTTTTCACTGCAGGAGATCAGAAATTTGTAATTTTGAAATGCAATTATTGTTTAATTGGGGAGACTTTTGTTTTCCCCCGGTGGCCTGATTGGGAAGGCCAGTAACAGGATGGTCCTTGTTATACCAAATTGTATCAATTATCTCATTGAGATAATAATTTTGTTTTGAAAGAAATTAAAAGAATGCATACCTGAATCAGATCCTGAAGAAGTTAAACCATCAATCCTTTCAATTTTAGGTACACTTTGATTAGAGCTTAATGTACACCGATAAACAGCATCATGTCAAAATAGGCCCTCCCACCAATTTTCAAACAAGTTTTCCCCAGAGAAATGCCCTGATTTTCAAGGCAATTTATGATGATGTATGCACTTCTTTTGATGTTGTTTTCGATCATCCCTTTGTGAGGAGCCAATGTGGCGCAGTGGTTAGGGTGCAGTACTGCAGGCCACTTCAGCTGACTGTTATCTGCAGTTCAGCGGTTCTAATCTCACCGGCTCAAGGTTGACTCAGCCTTCCATCCTTCCGAGGTGGGTAAAATGAGGACCCAGACTGTGGGGGCGATATGCTGACTCTGTAAACCGCTTAGAGGGGGCTGGAAGCCCAATGAAGCGGTATATAAGTCTAACTGCTATTGCTATTGCTATAAGCGGTCTAGAATGGCCCGCCACTCTGGGGCCTCTCTGGCTGCCTGAGATTCATAATCATAAAATCCCACAAAATAACTTCCTCTACATTCGAACAGGAATATGTCAAGACTGTAATCAATTCCACAGAGAAAGGAATGAAAGTCTCCTATCATTTGGGTCCGCTTTGTAACTAAAGGTGGATGTAAAAACTTCATGACAGTTTGAAGGCCAGTTTTGTACAACCCACGACAGTGTTGGATTAGAAAGAATACAAGTAGTTCTCAATTTATGACCAGTCCCTTACCAACCGTTTGAAGTTACGCTGACCAAACATGAGGATGTGGGATGAGATTTGAAGTTATGACAGTTGGGCACCTTTTATGGTCACGTGACCAAACTTTGAGAACATAGCAACATGATTGCACATAGAGCCAAGGTGGCACAGTGGTTAAATGCAGCACTGCAGGCTACTTCAGTTGACTGCAGTTCTGCAGTTGGGCTGTTCAAATCTCACCGGCTCAGGGTTGACTCAGCCTTCCGTCCTTCCGAGGTGGGTAAAATGAGGACCCGGATTGTTGTTGTTGGGGGCAATATGCTGACTCTGTAAACCGCTTAGAGAGGGCTGAAAGCCCTATGAAGCGGTATATAAGTCTAACTGCTATTGCTATTGCTATTTGCGGTATCTCATGGTCACATGACTGCATTTTATGATGGTTCTGCAGAAATCTAAAATGTATAGTTTTCAGCATAACCAGGCCCATAGTGAACCATTATTTTGCTTAACAACCACAGTCTTTTTGCTTAATGATGAGTACAAAAAAGGACATAAGATCAGCTTGGTCACATGACTGGCCCATTTCACAACTGTCACATCTGACCACAATAGACAGGCTCTATTATGGTCCTATATTGTGGTTTACTATAACCCATTTTGAGCTCTACCCTGAGCCATGGAAACCATGGAAACTCAAGAGACAAGTTATTCTTTTTATTCCCAATTTGTTCCCAATTTTGGTTATGAAAAAATCTGGAAGTGCTATACATCATATCTTGAGTTCCTGTGTGGGGGTGGTGGAGGGGGAATAGCATATCTATCTCTCTCTCTCTCTCTCTCTCTCTCTCTCTCTCTCTCTCTCTCTCTCTCTCTCTCTCTCTCTCTCTGTCTCTCTCTCTCTCTCTCTCTGTCTCTCTCTGTCTCTCTCTGTCTCTCTCTGTCTCTCTCTCTCTCTCTGTCTCTCTCTCTCTGTCTCTCTCTCTCTGTCTCTCTCTCTGTCTCCCTCTCTCTCTCTCTCTCTCTGTCTCTCTCTCTCTGTCTCTCTCTCTCTCTCTCTCTCTCTCTCTCTCTCTCTGTGTGTGTCTCTCTCTCTGTCTCTCTCTGTCTCTCTCTCTCTCTGTCTCTCTGTCTGTCTGTCTCTCTCTCTGTCTGTCTGTCTCTCTCTCTCTCTCTCTCTCTCTCTTAG
>NW_028261386.1:132302664-132352664 GCF_051295495.1 Thamnophis sirtalis
GAATGAATGAGTGAATGCATGAACAATAGAAAGGTAATCCCCAAAAGCAATATATTATTATTCATACATTATATTATATTGCCTGAGTGGCCTCTTTACTTCCATTGATAACAGGTGTTTTTAAAGTAGTGGCTGTATGTATGGATTTTTTTCTAGTATCTCATTGCTGGAAGGTATTTCATAAAGGTAATATTTTTTAAAAAGTTCCTCTACCCTGAACTTTAAGTATTAGTGAATTGCTAGTTTCTTAGAAAACTGCCACAGTATGCCACAGGCCTTCCCTTCCCCAACTAAAAAGAAAGAAGAATAATATTTTAGGAGCCATAGTAACGCAGCTAACAGTTTTTTATAATTAAAGGAAATGCAGTAATTTGAAGCATTTTTACAATTACATAACATTAATTGGTACCTAAAGGTTGACTGTGTGTTTATTTTTATGCTATCTAAATCTGATAATGGCAAAACCATTAAAGTTATGGAAATGGAACATACTTCATTTATGCCTAGCAGAACAATGAATATAATGAATATATATACATATACATACATACATACATACATACATACATACATACATACATACATGCATGTACACACACACACACACACACACACACACACACACACATACATATATACATATATACATATATACATATATACATATATACATATATACATATATACATATATACATATATACATATATACATATATACATATACATATATACATATATACATATATACATATATACATATATACATATATACATATATACATATATATACATATATATACATATATATACATATATATACATATATATACATATATATACATATATATACATATATATACATATATATACATATATATACATATATATACACTATATATACATATATTACACATATATACACATATATACACATATATACACATATATACACATATATACACATATATACACATATATACACATATATACACATATATACACATATATACACATATATACACATATATACACATATATACACATATATACACATATATACACATATATACACATATATACACATATATACACATATATACACATATATACACATATATACACATATATACACATATATACACATATATACACATATATACACATATATACACATATATACACATATATACACATATATACACATATATACACATATATACACATATATACACATATATACACATATATACACATATATACACATATATACACATATATACACATATATACACATATATACACATATATACACATATATACACATATATACACATATATACACATATATACACATATATATACATATATATACATATATATACATATATATACATATATATACATATATATACAATATTATACATATATATATAATACATATATATACATATATATACATATATATACATATATATAATTATATATACATATATATACATATATATACATATATATACATATATATACTATATATATAACATATAATATATATATATATATTATATATATATATATATATATATATATTATATATATTTATATATATATATATATATATATATATATATATATATATTTTATTTTCTTCTTAGTATTTGTCTAGTAATGAGCCTAACTATTTGCAAATGAAGAATAAATCAGTGGCAGTATGGTATTGTATGAACAGTGAGAATCAAATAGATAATTTATTACATAGTTGAAACATTGAATTAGGGTGTATAATTTATAGGAAGAGCTGATAAACATCCAATAGATAAATTGTCAGACAATATATCTAGACTACCAATGTTGATGGTCTGTTTGACAGCTACTTAGAACAATTGCAATGACATTTCAATGTACTGCACACACCAATTAGAAATGGCAAAGTAATTTATTTATTGTTTGCTATATCCTAGTTTTCTCTCCAGAATTGGAAAATACTGATGCATACTACTTTCTTTAGAATTTATTATCTCAACAATCTATGGGAAAGATGGCCTTGGAGGGGAACCAAGTCATTCAGTGATCTTGAAAGGTGGACTTGAAATTGGGGTGCGTGGTTGTGGCTATACATCTTAGCCCAGAATCTGGAAAAGTGCTATACATAATACAGGGGTGGGTTCCTGCCAGTTCTAAGCTCTTCTATAGAAGAGGTTCCAGAAATCTAATGTGCCGTTTAGAACCGGTTCCAGCTCCCTCCCCCTGCCTGTCCGCACATCATCAAGATGAAGAGCGAGAAGAAGATTTCTGGGAGTTGAGTCCACAAGTCTTTAAAGCTGCCAAGTTTGAACACCCTTTTTTTTCTTTTTTTTTTTCTAAAGGGTTAGGGTGCAAGGGTCTTGTAACTGGACAGCTTAAGACTTGTGTGCTTCAAATGCCAGAGTTTCTGAGCCAACATTTTGGCTGCTAAGCAAGAGCGTTTTTAAGTGAGTTTCACCACATTTTACAAGTTGGCCCAACGAGTCACATGGCTGGCAATCCACTCCCACCCGGTCACATGGCAGGCAAGCCACTCCCACAAAGCAGGCCACACCTACAGAAGAGGTTCTAAAAAATGTTTGAAACCACCACTGACATAATATCTGCAGTTCCCATTTGTGTGTGTGGTGGTGGTGGGTAGCATCTCTCCCTCTCCCTCTCTCTCTCTCTCCTTCTCTTCTCCCTCTCTTTCTCTCTGTATGTCTGTCTGTTGAGTCAACTTTGATGACTGCCACAACTTCTTCCTGAAATTTTATTCGCAAGGTTCCAATGTAATTTTGTACATTAATCATTGCATGATAAAAATATTATTAGCACTGAAGTCATTTATGCTGACTTTTACTTGGGTAAAAAAAAAAATGTGACAGGGAAAGGTATTTATTTTATTTATTTATCGAATACATTCCCTCACAGAGGAATACAGTATACAAATTAAATATTTATGTAAATCAGAAGCTTGCCAATGAAAATAATGTCAAATAAACTCTTTATATACTTGATTCTTAAATGCACTCTAATACAGAAGTATATTTCTATGTATTTTGTTCTGAGAGAAAATTTTAAGAAGTTTTTTTAAAAGAAAAATAACTATTGATTTGCACATAATGAAATTATATTTTCTCGGCTATTAGAAAAGTACTAATGTCTTTTTCAGAGAAACTCTATGAGCCAAGGTGCGCAGTGGTTAAATGCAGCACTGCAGGCTACTGCTAGATCAGCAGTTCAGCGGTTCAAATCTCACCGGCTCAGGGTTGACTCAGCCTTCCATCCTTCCGAGGTGGGTAAAATGAGGACCCGGATTGTTGGGGGCAATATGCTGACTCTCTGTAAACTGCTTAGAAGAGCCTGAAAGGCCTATGAAGCGGTATATAAGTCTACTGCTATTGCTATTGCTATTGCTATTTTCTAGCTGTCTGTCACCTAATTCCTGACCATCCAAACATTAACCCGCTTAAGCTTCTGAGGCTACCATTTGATCAGACGTGGAAAAAGGTGGGTTCCAGTTTTGGGAGATATTTCAGATCATAATGAATCTCATCCACAGTTGTGTTGTTGTTGTGATGGTGGTGGTTATTTTTCCACTAGTTGACCTGGAAGGCCTAGAAAACAGCCATTGGCCCAATCTTTTTGGCACATTTGAATTGCTATAACTGGCAGCTGCCAGGCTAAAGGAACAATGCCAAGGAATTAATATTTAACATGCCCATTTATAATTTCCTATGAAGAAAAAAAAATCTAGTTCCATAAAAGCCTGATTTTTGGCCGTGGTAAATATGCTTTCAGATTATAATGTTTTACAGATAAATCCCAGTTTCGTATGGACATAGCAAAGCGACACTAAACCCTTTCAAAGAAGGAAATTAAAATTGGCCTGCATTTCAATTTGACCTTTGATTTTCATTCTAGATGAGTTTCTGCCTCACTTGGACAATTCAGCAGTCCTTTCAAGCAGAGAGCGTGGCACAAAGTGGAGATTCTGAACTATTACGGTTATTTAACCTGTATTTAATATAGGCAATTCCCCCACACAACGACAGAGCTAATAAATTAGCTGGGAATTTGGGAGATGCTATTTTTTTTTTTCTTCCAGTAGATCTGGCCCTTTATAACTGAGGCAGCTTGAACATTTATAGACCTTAAAGCATTCGCTGGCTGGGGATTTCTGGGAGTTGAAGTCCGGAGATCTTCAAGTGGCCAAGGTTGAGAAACACTGCCTTAAACAAATACTGGGGAAAGTGTCAGAGGTTTGTGGAGAAGCATTAGTGGGTTGCTCCTGGTTCGGCCCAATTCAGCCGAACCAGTAGTGGAATTCCGGCCTGGGTCACAGAACCGAAAGCAACCCAGGACTGCCACGCACCCAAAACTGGTTCCCTCACCGTCGCCATTTTGGTTTTTAGTGACTGCGTGTGCGCGGTTCACTGTTAATTGTTCTGCGCATGCGCGAAGAACATTTTACATTGAACAGCATAAACGCGTGCAGCGGGTTGCAAACCGGTAGTAAAACCAGCAGCAACCCACCCCCTGCTATAGAGAGAGCCGAGATGGTGAGTACAGCACTGCAGGCTACTTCAGCTGGACTGCAGTTCTGCAGTTCGGCTGTTCAAATCTCACCGGCTCAAGGTTGACTCAGCCTTCCATCCTTCCGAGGTGGGTGAAATGAGGACCCAGATTGTTGGGGGCAATATGCTTACTCTGTAAACTGCTTAGAGGGGGCTGAAAGCCCTATGAAGCGGTATATAAGTCTAACTGCTATTGTTATAGTGGAATGGGAAAAGTGGCTTGTTTTTGCAGCCAGCATAAATCACAGAAAAAGAGAGGTGGAGTTTGGCGGAGTGGTTAAGCTGGCATCTAGAAACCAGGAGACTGAATCCTAGTCCCACTTTAAGCATGAAAGCCAGCTGTATGACTTTGGACCAGTCACTCTCTCAGCCCAAGCCCCCCTCAAAGGATTGTTGTTGTGGGGAAAATAGAAGGAGGAAGGAGCATTAGGTATTTTTACTGCCTTGAGTTTCCAATAAAGGGAAATAAAAAATGTAAGAATCTATCTTTTGGGGGAGATGGGCAGCATATGAATTAAATAAATAAATGTTGTTCCTCCCCCTTTTAAAGCAATTTGTCATTGTACTGCAGAAGCTAGAAGAAAATTACCTCTGAGGAAGATCTTAAATAATCACATGAAGAGGAAATGGCTATTCACAAATCTTAGCCATGGACATCAAGGCTGGGGGAAAAAAAAAAAAGATAGCACCACGGATATATATGGCACACCAGTCATGCTTTTTTATGACTTCCAAAGCCTTTCAGAATTGGTGGAGCCTGAAATTTAGATCTTTCTGTGCATTTGGGGAATTTGCAGGGACAAAAGGAATGCCTTAAGTTTTTGCAGGGGACTCCATTGCAAACTATAAAATCTTGTATATCTTTTTCCCAAATGGATCTTTTTCTCAGTGTATTTTTGATGTTGTTTTTTTTTTTTTTAACGCTCTTCAAGTCAGCATTGACTCCTGGAGACTCTAGAAAAGTCACTGCAGTTTTCTTGGCAAGATTTCAGAAATGGTTTGTCATTGTCCCCTTCCTATGGCTGAGAGAGAGTGACTGGCCCAAGGCCCCTCACCTGGTTTTGTACCTAAGGTGGAATTAAAACTTGTGGTGTTCTGGGTTATAGACGTATAATCCAGTGGTGGGGTTCAGAAAAATTTTAATACCGGTATTGTGGACATGGCTTGGTATGTGTGGCATGATGGGCATGACAGAGGAAGGATACTGTAAAATCTCCAGTTCCTCATGATCAGCTGGGACTCGGGAGGCAGAGAATAGATGGGGCGTGGCCAGCCACAGGTGGTATTTACTGGTTCTCTGAACTATTCAAAATTTCTGCTAGCGGTTCTCCAAAACTGGTCAAGAACCTCCTGAATACCACCTCTGATATACAACCCTAGAATTGTATTTTGGCTGTTTTAAAACTGAAAATGTTTCAGATCCCCCCCCTCTCCCCCCATTTCTCCTGAAGTTAAAAGATGAAGGAAAGGAAGCACTTTCAGATTTTCAAGATTTCATTATAACAGCTGTTTTAATAAAAGCGGCTTTATGGCCACATGGTGTCTGGTTTACCCTATAGTTGATATTGAGCATATAAATCAGAGATGATGGGAAATGCCTCTAATAAATGCCTAGTTTGTTTTTGCTTCGATTTTAAGGTGTTGGTACTCTCTTATCATACGTAGCAATTTTGCTTGTATGGAAACTTCATAAGTGTCTTTTAAGCTCTAGCTCTATCGGCAAATATATATATATTAAGTATATATATATATATACTTAAAGTCACAACCCCTGGTATGCCCAAGTGTGGGAGGAAGGTCACACTTCCACTCTCTGTCATTAGGCTCGTCACAAGAGTCCGTCCAGACAGAAACCCAATATTTTTACTGTTGCCTTTGTTATATTTGTGTTTTTATTTGTGCTTTATTTGTGCTTTATTTATTTATCAGCACAAATAAAAACATATATATATATATATATATATATATATATATATATATATATATATATATATATATATATATATATATATATATATATATATATATATATATAATATATATATATATATATATATATATATATATATATATATATATATATATATATATAGCCAAGAATCCAAATTCTGATCATGTGACTATGGGGGATGCCGCAACAGTCATAACTTTCAATGGGGCTGTAAGTTGAGGACTGCCTGTAGTTAATTTTTTTGAAATGCAGCCTGATTTATGATGTGTGTTTTAGAGTTAGAATGTGTGCGCTTACTTATCATAGAGTGAACTGTGCTGGAGGCAGAATTGCCAGAAATGTTCATTTTAATAGCATATCAAGTAATGAATGTATGAATTCTGCCGTAATATGTGTTTTTTTTTTAAATTTAAATCAGCCTTCATATAATTTAGAATGCTTTTGATAAGGCCTAATAAATATGTAGTGAACCATATTTGGATTGGATTTTTCATAATCACTCAATACTTTTATTACTTTTCTTCTCTAACCTTTCCTCAACTTTAATTTCTTAAACAACATTAAGTAAAAGCATATCCATGCGCAGTAAGCTTCCCTGACTTTTGTGCCGATATCGGAATGTATTTCCAACAGTGCTCACAAATGTTCAAGTAACGGAATGAATAGTGAGGGAAATGAATCTCTTTCCAGAAAGCTGTTAGATTTAAAAAAAAAAAGTCTAGAAAGCAGGCGGCTCAACTTTCCAGGCTTCTACAGATACACAAAAGAGTAGCAGCTCTTAGTAGGTGATTACATCCCATTTTTGAAGCCGGCAACATAATATGCAGGGGAAAGATTGAATTCCTGCTCCTCATTTTAAAATCTCAAAGTGCAATGCGAAAGAGTTTGCATTCCAGTTAAAACAGGTAACTTTAACATTTTTCCAACTCAACTGGATATAGAATTGTGGTATCCTTGGTGCTCTCGGAGCTGCGTTGTTTTCTAGCAGACATTTTATTACCTAACTAGGTAACATCATCAGTGCTAGCAGATAATGGGGATTGTTCTCTTTTTATATACTAGTGCCTTGCCCTGTCCGTGTTGATGAGAGTGTTCTTGGTGGTTCTTTGGCTAGACTGTTGTTGAGTATTAGCTTATTTGTCCAAGTTGGCTGTTCCTTGATTGGGGTATTCTTTACTTATCATGAACTTATAACAGCTGACCACATGGGGCAGCCCTTGAAGAGCATTCAGAGACTTCAACTGGTCCAGAATGTGGTCACACGAGCGATTGTGGGTGTACCTCGATACACCCACGTTACACCTATCCTCCGCGAGCTGCACTGGCTTCCAATCGATCTCCGGATACGCTTCAAGGTGCTAGTTATTACTTATAAATTCTTCATGGTATTGGATCTGGGTATTTGAGAGACCGCCTGCTGCCAATTACCTCCCAAAGACCCATTAGATCGCACAGGGTCGGCCTCCTCCGAATTCCATCCACTAGCCAATGCCATCTGGCTACCACCCGGGGGAGGGCCTTCTCTGTTGCAGCTCCGGCCCTTTGGAACGAACTCCCCATGGAGATTCGGACCCTCACCTCTCTCCTGGCTTTCCGAAAAGCCGTTAAAACCTGGCTGTGTCGGCAGGCTGGGGTTGATGAGTTTCCTTCCCCTCTCGACAGGTGTGGTTGTTGGTCATTTAAATGTCTATTTTGTACTTGTATGTTCCCTTTCCCATCTAAGTTGTTCGCCGCCCTGAGTCCCTTTTTGGGAATAGGGCGGCATATAAATAAAATAAAACTTAAACTTAAACCACTGTTAGTCTTGGTGTTAATCTTTCCTCTTAACAGTGTTGGTTGCTGGTTGGGAGGGGTTCTCTTCTATGGGATATAGAATTCTTCTGCATTCACATGGAAATCTTTTTGAGATTTTGCTGTTGTTTGGAGGCTGTAGGGCAGTGATGGTGAACCTTTTTGGCACTGAGTGCCCAAACCAAAACACACATGCATGTGCATCCATGTGCACATGACAGATGCCAACAACCCAAAGACCAGCTAGCTGGGATGTACATGCCTGTTTTGGGACATTTTTGAGCATTTTTGAGCCATTTTCAGGCTGTTTAAGGGCCATTTTTGGTCTGGAAAATGGCCTGAAAACAGCCTGAAAAACAGCCTGAAAGTGGCCCAAAACAGCCTAAAAAACAGCCTGAAAATGGCCAAAACAGCCTGGAAAAAGGCCTGAAAAACAGCCTGAAAATCGCCCAAAACGGCATGAAAATGGCCTGGAAATGGCCTGAAAAACAGCATGAAAAACAGCCTGAAAAAGCCTGAAAAACAGCCTGAAAACGGCCTGAAAAACAGCCTGAAAGTGGCCCAAAACAGCCTAAAAAACAGCCTGAAAATGGCCAAAACAGCCTGGAAAAAGGCCTGAAAAACAGCCTGAAAATTGCCCAAAACGGCATGAAAATGGCCTGGAAATGGCCTGAAAAACAGCCTGAAAAACAGCCTGAAAACGGCCTGAAAAACAGCCTGGAAATTGCCCAAAGTAGCATGAAAACGGCCTGAAAAACAGCCTGAAAACGGCCTGAAAAACAGCCTGAAAAGGGTCCAAAACAGCCTGGAAAAAAGCCTGGAAAACAGCCTGGAAATTGCCCAAAATGACATGAAAATGACCTGAAAACAGCCTGAAAAACAGCCTGAAAAGGGCCTGAAAAACAGCCTGAAAACAGCCTGAAAAACAGCCTGAAAACGGCATGAAAAACAGCCTGAAAACGGCCCAAAACAAGCATGTGGCAGCTGGTCTTCAGGTTTCCAGTGCTCCGTCACACACACATGGACACACATGCATGTTAGTTCCAGTTTGGGCACTCTGGGTGGAAAAGATCATTGCCGTACAGACATTTCCAGGTCATTTTCAGGCCATTTTCCAGTGCTCCGGTGCCTGTGAAGAACAGCTGTCTGGTGCGCATGTGCATGCGGGAAGCCAGAAGAGCAGCGGGCGATGGCCCATATGCCCACGGAGGGAGCTCTGTATGCCACCACTGGCACGTGTGCCATATGTTCACCATCACAGCTGTAGGGTGACAAAATATCTGAAATATTTCTTCTATACACATAAAAGTTTCTCCTGTACGCATAAAAACTGTTTTGAACTTGGCAGAAGAGTTTTGCGTGGGAAAAGTGAATTCAAATCTTGATTTTTTCCAATTCGCTCAGCCCTTGTGTTTTTTTTTTTTCCCCTTTCTTTTCTTTTAATGTCAGGTTTACATTTATACAAATCAGGCTTTATTTTACTGCTTCTTACTTGGCGCTGCCTTTCCTGATCTACAGTCCTATGACGTCCCCCTGCAAAATGTTTTTTTTTTTCCTCCCCGTAGCTCTTAGGCAAAGCTCACAGAACACGCTGATGGCATTTCCTTCTATTCATAGTTCTTTGGATCCCAGCCATAACAAGCAAGGCTTAAAATGGGATTACAGTGCTGGATCTGATTTCCTGAAAAAATGGTGTCTGTGGTCATAACTCATTAGTGACACTCAGTAATGTAGGATTGCAGAATTCTGCTTAATGGTATGTAATAGCAGTGAAAATGGATAATGTACTGAGTGTTTCCAACGCTTCTGCAAATGCTACTGGGCACCTTGCATTTCCCTCATTTAATGGTAAAGAAACATTGATTGAAATTAAGAACTATATTCCAATTTGCCATCTGAAAGCAATCATTCTTCCTAAGGTGGTGTAATGAAGCAGTTTAATGCCTCAAATAGCTATTTGGGGAGAAACACTTCAGAGACTTCAAATGTCACAGGAAAACTACAGTTTAATGACCTTGAATTGTCTGGTTTGGAAACTTCTTTCCCCAAACAGTGAAATTATAAGCGCACTACAAGGCGTACTTGAGAGACCGCCTCCTGCCAATTACCTCCTCGCGACCTATCAGATCACACAGATTAGGCCTCCTCCGAGTTCCATCTGCCAGTCAGTGTCGACTGGCGACCATGCGGAGGAGAGCTTTTTCAGTAGTAGCTCCGACCCTTTGGAACGATCTCCCCGTGGGGATTCGTACCCTCACCACCCTCCAGACCTTCCGCACAGCCCTCAAGATCTGGCTATCCCGTCAGGCCTGGGGATAAAGATTGTAATTCGTCCCCACCCGAATGATGAATGTTGTTTCTATTTTTAATTATGTATTGTTTTTATATGTCACTGTCTGTATTCCCTTCCCCACAAGTTGTAAGCCGCCCTGAGTCCCCTCAGGGAAAAGGGCGGCCTATAAATAAACTTACAAATTACAAAATTACAAATTACTCAAAGACTAGAACCAGCACCAACAAATCTAAAATATGCTTTCAAATACAAAAAAAAAAAGGTATTTAGATTATTATTAAATTTGCACCATCTAGTGGGAATTATAGGTAGGAGTTTTGCCTGACCTATCTGGAATTCAAGCGTGTGGTAAACTTTGCAATTAAAGATGTAGAGTATTATGGCAATACAGTACTTGCTTAACATGTTCAAGCAACACCTGAGTTCTGTGCTGGATAATGTGGAAAACAATTAATGTCAGTGTTTATGCAATTGCAATCAGAATAGGAAAACAAGGCAGAGAAATGGGATTCAACCTCTTTCTCCCAGGATCTTGGCCCCCACTGTCATGGGTTGGTTAGAACGACTAATACAACGATTGTATTTATTATTCAAACCAAGAAAGTTCAATATACACAGCATTAATTGTTTAATTACATTTAATACCTGACATATGGAAAGTGTGTCATGCTTTCCCAACCATACACGCTAGAGGAGCGCAAAGGCATCCATAATTTGCTGCAGTGAGGTGTGGAGAAGGTGCTCTATGGTTCTTCAAAACCTTGTGCATGATGCCCCATGGATATAGAATGTTGATTGAGGGAGGGAGGCTACAGCCGTGATGGTGAAACTACGGCACACATAGAAGAGGCATACAGAGCCATATTTTCAGGCACACCAGGCACGAAGAAAAGACAATAGAAAAGCAGAGAGAAGATGAGAGATGAGAAAGAAGAGGGGAGAAGGGAGGAGCAGAGAGAAGAAGAAAGAAGAGAAATAGAAGACTTCCGGGTTCTGGTGCACACATGCACACTAGGCAGCTGGTCTTCATATGTGCGGAGTGCTAGAAACCAGAAGAGCAGCTCCTTGGCACTAGGCGTGCACTGGGAAGCTGAGCTTCCTCTTTCCAGCACGCATATGCATGCCGGCCAACTGCTCTTCCCATGTGCATGTGTGCCAGAAACCGGAAGACCAGCTGACTGGCGCGCATGCCGGAAACGAGAAGATGTGCAAACATGCGCGACGGAGAACTTATCTTCTGGTTTCTGCGCCCCCATGCATGCACACCAAGGAGCTGCTCTTCCAGTTTCCAGTGCTCCCCTGTGTGTGTGCACACACTCCCATTTCAGCACTTGGTGCTGAAAAGGTTCACCAACTCTGGGCTATAGGGGTTGGCCTTACAAGCAAGACAACGTAGAGCTACAGAAACACTCAGCATTTAAAAGCAATTGTGCTTCACAAGGCATGTCTGAAGATTCAACCGATGTCCCTGGAAGCTTCACACGCATGTTCAGAAAAATGTCAAGCCCAGACCAAAGAAATAACAATTAGTACAATACAGAGAAAGAGAGAGACAGAAAGAGGTAAGAGAAAGATGAGAAAGAGAGATGGAGACATTATTGATACACGCACAGAAAATACGCACACATACATATACACACTATATGTATACTGTATAAAGCAAGTAGCATCAAATATACATAGGCTTTCAAAACTTAAAATAAAATAAAATAAAATTCAAAGCAGGAGAACTGTTGCCTCCAATGCTAAAGCTTTTTTGAAATTAGCCCAACTACTTTTGGTGCCTACGATTTAGCTATATATGAAGAAAGCAGCATAAAGACAATACATATATAATAATATCACACTTTCAATACAAGGTTACCCTGCTGTTGTTGTCTGGTTTGGTTGCTTGGTTCCTGTGCAAAATCCTCTAACACAAATCTAGCTTTGCATCCAAAGAATTGAGCTTCTGTCCACTCCATGAAATAGCCAGTATTGTTATTTTGCTGGCTTCACACTTCTTGTGCCATCTCAGCAAAAAAGCTGTGCAACGAAGAGATAATTATATTTGGCTTTCTTGGCTATGATAGAATAGGGTCTTGTCCTTCTACAAAATATTTCTTCTTCTTCTTCTTCTTCTTCTTCTTCTTTCTCTTCTTCTTCTTCTTCTTCTTCTTCTTCTTCTTCTTTCTTCTTCTTCTTCTTCTTCTTCTTCTTTTTCTTCTTCTTCTTCCTCCTCCTCCTCCTCTCCTCCTCTTCTCCTCTTCTTCCTCCTCCTCCTCCTCCTCCGTCTCTCTTCCTCCTCCTCCTCCTCCTCCTCCTCCTCCTCTTCTTCTTCTTCTTCTTCTTCTTCTTCCTCCTCCTCTTCCTCTTCCTCTTCCTCTTCCTCTTCCTCCTCCTCCTCCTCCTCTTCTTCTTCTTCTTCTCCTCTTCCTCTTCCTCTTCCTCCTCCTCCTCCTCCAGTCTCCTCCTCCACCTCCCCCCTCCTCCTCCTCCTCCTCCCTCCTCTTCCTCTTCCTCTTCTTCTTCCTCCTCCTCCTCCTCCTCCTCCTCCTCCTCCTCTTCTTCTTCTTCTTCTTCCTCCTCTTCCTCTTCCTCTTCCTCCTCCTCCTCTTCTTCTTCTTCCTTCTCCTCTTCCTCTTCCTCTTCCTCTTCCTCCTCCTCCTCCTCCTCCTCCCAGTCTCCTCCTCCTCCTCCTCCTCCTCCTCCTCCTCCTCCCTCCTCCTCCTCCTCCTCCTCCTCCTCCTCCTCCTCCTCCTCCTCCTCTTCTTCTTCTTCTTCTTCTTCTTCTTCTTCTTCTTCTTCTTCTTTCTTCTTCTTGTGATTTTATGAACCTTGAAAGATACCAAATGGAGCCAGGATACCAAGAATTATATTTTGGCTGTTTTTAAAACATTTTTCATTAAAAATACCTTTTTTTTAATACTTCTACAAATTTACTGGAGATATAGATGTGATTACAAGATTACGCTGAAGTTTGCTAAAATAATGCAACAGTTGTTTGTAGGGAATGATAGAATAGATATGGATATAATTTATCAATAAAAGTAGATGTTCTTAACCTACATGTTACTTTTTAACATCATGCATTTTCTCAGGTCATTGGTGTCTTATGGATCTGTCTTCTACTTTCTTCTTCTTGTGAAAACAATGATGCAAAATAAATAAATAAATAAATATGGTTTCTCTAAAATGTGCTTGTAGTTGCAGTTTGTTAATATCTGGAAGAACCTTATATGCTCCTCTCTGGTTTGGACACAGCAAAAAAAAAAGAATTCAGTTCATCCAAAGTTTTCTCTGATGGGAGAAATGAAAGTGGATTCTTTCCCCTCCCCATAAATATTCCCAAAGTTCCATCAATCTCACAAATGTTCAAAGTACATAGATTTTTTTAAGGAAAAAGATGAAATAGATTACAATTGCCTTCTACTTTCTATCAGCAGGATCATCCGATGATTAACATTTCTCTGACTGCTCTGTTGGTCCAACATTTAGGCACATATTTTTTTGTTTGTTTCAAATATCTTTGTAGAGTATAACCTCTTCTATAGTTCTTTTATGATTGCATGATTAATTAAATACTATTGCAATTCTACTCATGTTCCAAGTGAATGAACTTGGAGTAATTGGAATACCATATAGGGATGTAGGCAAGGAGTGTGAACTCAGTAAGTTTAGCTGTAACACATTTTGTCACATTGCATTCTTCATATTGCCATGCTATGTAGCTGAAAACTATTGTGGTTCCTATCTCCTATCTTCTATTTCAGTTCTCCTGTTGAAATCAGCCAATTAGTAATTTGCTAAGTTTAAGATCCACTGGATTCAGCTGGACTTTTTTCTGAGTAGGGAGGCCTAAGATTGTTGAGATCCCCTTTGTTAAAATGAACATTTTAACATCAGAGTTTATGCGTATGGACTTCTTCATTGATAACTAGGGCCACTGTAGAAGTTTGTTTGAGTCTTCAGATTAGCAATCATTAATCATTTTACCTTAACATTAATTGTTTTGCCCTCTGAGAACAATATCAAGAACTTAACAGAGATCGTGTTGGGAGATTTCATTTGAATCCATGGGAAAGGGAGTTTGTTCAATATTCCAAAGGGGAGCTTTGTTTAGTCAATTTGACAGGATGGGAAAATAATATATATTGCATTTGTGCTGATAAATAAATAAAGAGAGACTAGTATAGATCTATTTCAAGCTATTTAGCTCTCATCAGCTAGCCATACCCTTACTGGGATTTGAACCTGGGCTGTATTACATATCAGGCAGTTATATTAGCCACTAAGCCACAGGCTCTCTTCCTTTATCAGATAGGCCAGGGAAATAGGTATGTGTTGTGTCACAACCCCTGGTATGCCCAAATATGGGAGGAAGCATACTGCTTCCTTTCTCTGTCTATCGGCTCATCACAAGAGACCATCACGACAGAAAGCCATATTTTTTTACTGTTGCCTTTGTGACATTTGTGTTGCATTTTGTGCTGGTAAATAAATAAAGAGAGACTAGTATAGATCTATTTCAAGCTATTTAGCTCTCATCAGCTAGCCATACCCTTACTGGGATTCGAACCTGGGCTGCTTTTACATATCAGGTATCTTGTATTTAACTTGAAAATGTGTGCATTGTCTTCTTTATCAATTGCCCTACGAGTGAATGTTAGGTGAATTTAAGACTTTCCTTAAGAGACTGAGTAGACTGGCCTTTGACAGAAGTTTGATTTGCTTCATGGAACATGGTAGGGAAGAGGAGCAAATCTGCTACTTTGCTACTTCTTACCTACCAATACCGAGCTGAAGACTGTTGTGTCTCACTTCAGATGATTTATCTGGCCTTTTCTCCTGCTAGTTTCAAGAACCCTAAAATAGCACCATATGCCAGAATGTATCACCAAGTTACCACCTCATTTTTGAGGGTTTCTAGACCCAGGTAGATCTCAAATTTAAACCGGGTAGGAAATCCCAGTTTAAAAAATAATAATAATGCAATCACTTGTCTTTTGACAGATTAGTATGAGGACATTGTGATTACTCCAGTTAAATTTATTTTACACTTAAAAATCATTGTGATTTTTAAACATTGTTTAACCACCTACAGACAAATGCATCAAAGTAGTCAATTTTATCTCATTGCAATACTATTACTTGTGCATTCTTCCGGCTTGGCTAATAACCGTTCTTCCCTATTTTCATTCACTTCACAAAAATCTAATTTTTTTTTTTTTTTTAAGCTTCTGGTATTTTTTTGCAACAAAAAAAAACTTGTAGTGCTTATTACTCAGGTGGAAAGATGCAGATATATGCATGCTTGGTTCATCTATTTGTCGGTCTCAATCTGTTTTTTAGCACAATTTTGAAAATTCTCCTAGAAAACTTCAATATGCATATTTGCCCTTTTAATATTAAAAAAAAGAGAGTATATCTTCTTCCAAAACATGCAGCAATAGAAAATCATCCTGATAGCTTTTTCATGTGGTTTTTCATTTTTTTCCCTTTAATTGAGCAATGCTGTGGCCACTGAACCATACAAAGGGCAAGTGTCTATGAAAAGGTTTTAGATAGCTGAATTTCTAACTATTTTCCAGCCACACGATTCTCTTATATCATTCTCAGAATAATTATCCCTTTGCTTTTCATTTTCACAGATGAAAAAATAAATCTTCCTTGAAACATTAAGGCTGCTTAGGAGTCTTTTGTGTTGATTCTTGGCTTCTAAGATTTTGCAAATATTATATGAATACTGTTAATCATTTTTAAAAAAAGGTTTTTGATTTGTTTACTATTCTTGTAAAACATTCATGGTGGATGACTTTTTTTCCCCCAAAATGTAAGCATCACAGCTTCTTATGTTTACAGGAAAACACCCTGAATATTCATGCATTTAATCAAAGTGCCAATATTAAGAGCAAGCTATAGCAGAAAGCAATTAGCAGCTTGAACTTTTTCTTCCCATAGAAACTGTTTATCTTGCTGTCTGCGTGCCTGCCTGCTGTATATGCCTGTCTGTCCGTCCGTCCATCCGTCCGTCCATCCATCCATCCATCCATCCATCCATCCATCCATCCATCGTGGCAAGACCTCCCACTTGGAAGGTTGAGAGTTCAACCCTAGGTAGCAGCAGATGTTTTTCTCTTATGAAGTGAAGGAAAAAATACATATTCTGCACACTCTGTATAGGTGTCAGGAAGGGCATCCAGCCAGTAAACTTTCAATTTTATCAATTCACCCTGATAATACCCTGAAGAGAAACTATACGATGGTAAATAGGGATACACACACACACACACACACACACACACACACACACACACACACACACACACATATATATATATATACACACACACACACACACACATAGTTTGTTTGTGTGTGCGCGCATGTGTGTGTATATCCCTATTTACCATCGTATCCCTATTTACCATCATATATATATATATATATATATGTGTGTGTGTGTGTGTGTGTGTGTGTGTGTGTGTGTGTGTGTATGTGTGTGTATATATATATATATATATATATATATATATATATATATATATATATATATATATATATATATATATATACATACACACACACACACACACACACATATACATACATACATACATACACACACACACACACACATATATATATGATGGTAAATAGGGATACGATGGTAAATAGGGATATACACACACATGCGCGCACACACAAACAAACTATGTGTGTGTGTGTGTGTGTGTGTGTGTGTGTATATATATATGTGTGTGTGTGTGTGTGTGTGTGTGTGTGTGTGTGTGTGTGTGTCCCTATGTGTATGTGTATATATATATATATCAGGGCACATACATTTAGGGCAGAGTAAATCTCCAGAATAATCAAGAAGCGTTTCTCAGGATCTCATTACAAAATATAACCTCTGACTTCAGGTATCCCTCAAGACTGTGATGAAGATCAAATGAATCTGAGACTAATTCCCACTGAGCCAGAAGGGCAAGCTGCAGTGGCTCACCTAAACTGTATTTACTGCAAAATGAATCTTGTATAGCCTCAAGAGTACAGTCAAAACTTTTGGGATTGTCAATGTAACATAATCTAAAGAAATCACACACACACACACACACAAACACACACACACACACACACACACCTATATATATATTTAACTGTTTATCATTCATTTCTGAATCTCAGCCTTTAAAGACAGTCATAGCCCATAGGCTCAAGAAATCCATATGCGTTCCTCTGGGAAAGAATTTAATGGCTTTGCAGCTATCAATAGAAAATCCATAATGACCTTTCCGCAAAATGGAAATCACCGATCAACTCTTGAAAGCCAACTTCATATAAATATACTCTAGGGGAAAAATGGTCCAGAGAAAAATTCATATTGATTAATCTTTAGAAGATTGAGAGAAAGTAAGAAGACAGAAGTCGAAAGCTCCGTGGCTTTCCTCTTTTAACTTTTCATGGGCTGTGGAGGTGTGTATTTTTCCACATTGCCAATTATACCACTTCAAAGTCGGGAAGGGAGAAAAAAAATATCTTCCCTTCAGGTTCATAGCTTTCCCAGCTTACAATTTTGATCAAATTACTTCTGTACAGAACAGAACCTTTTTATAGTTTAAGTAAAAAGATGCATTGTTTGTATTTGCGTGTATATGTCCGTGCATAGATGGATGGATATGTTTTATTGTTTTAGTTTTATTGGACTTGTAGCTACAGAAGGAATGTGACACAATTTGTATTTTCTGCAAACTAAATCCATTGAATTATGTAGTATATACCAGGGGTCCCCAAACTTTTGGACCTCAGGGACCACTAAATTCATAATTTTAAATCCCATGGACCACCTGCCTAGAGAATGGCTGGGTGAGCGTGGCTAGGTGGCCATGTAACTAGGTGGGAATGGCCAAATTGATGTCACTCATGTTGAGGGGCGCCTCAGTGGCCTCTCTTCGCCCCTTCCCCCAGCCACTCATTCTTCTTAGGGTCCCAACAGGAAGTAGTTGATGGAGCTAAGCAGCCACCATGAGAAAGAACTGGCAAAAACAGTTGGCTCAGTTCAAATTGGATCTGGCTGAGAAGGAGGCTCAGCAGAAGCACCTCACTAACTACAGGCATAGGCTTCCCAAGCAGAGGGAAGACCTGCGGGAGCACAAGGCCAGATACCGGCGCCTGGAGGCTCAGTGGGCTGAGATGGTCAACCAGTTCAAGGCCATGGTGCAGTCTCACTTGAACAAGGCCCTCTGGCTCTTCACCACCAGTGGTGCTTCCTCCAGCCTTCGTCCAAAGCCCCACACTAGGAGGCTGAAGTCAAAAATTATGCTCCCCTTCAACCTGCACAAAAAAACCCCAAAGGGGGAGACTCTCTGCAGCAACACAAACATTTATTGCATGTATCTGGCCCAGGGGCTGCAGTTTGTGGGCCCCTGATTTAGTGCAATATAAAAATGCAAATATTTTTTTCTGCAGACCGCCAAGATTTTTATTATGGGCCACCAATTGATGGCCACTGGTATATACAATATTAATAAAGAATGTAAACACTAACACAGCAAAATTCAGGGTTTTTAAACAAGATTTGTAACCTACATTCTTTAAGGTATAACCTTGAAACCTACATTCTTTGTTTGTCTTAGGTTCATCTGTGTTATTCAGAAAGAGAAAAAGTAGAAGCCATTGTTTATATCTTCCCTTTGTACTTTCATTTAGATTAACAGATTGGATACTTGTTATTAGATATTTAAGAACCTGATACTATCAAAATTATTAATTGTTTTTATTTCTTGTCTTTTTTTTATGGCTGGTATCCACTCCAATATTGTAATTTCACCTTGCTTATTTTTCTATAGCAGACATCAAATAACCTAAACATTGCAACATTAAGTTTGAAAATTGAGATACTATAGGCTTCATTTGAAGAATTAAGTTGCAGTTGAATATAAAGTAACCCAGAGGGTCATTAAGCAAATTGTGATGTACTTGTCTATACATGCCATGAAAAGAGAGAGAAGTTAAGTATTTTTGTAAGCATCCAAATGTTTAAGCATCCAGAATCTTTTAGTTCAGTAGAACTATAGATCATAAATTAAGTGCCAGTAATTATATATTTATTCTCAATTTACAGACTGCTTTACCTACAATATAAATGTTATTTTACTCCAAGTTACTAACTTTCTCTTATTTCTTCTATCAGGTAAATCAGTATTCTTACTGTGCCCATTCGAGTACATCTGTAAATTGCTGAGAATAAAAAAAGGTGTAATATTTTAATACATTTCCAAAGGGCATCTAAGTGCTTCATAAACTTTTATGAAAGTAGTTACTTGCTAGTCAGGCAAATCTGAGGAACAAGTGAGGTCACTCATAGTTGTTAAGCTGTTGCTGAACCAACGAAATATTAGTATGATTGGTGTGAAAGATGGTGCAGTCTGCACTACAGTTTGTTGAATATGTTAGAGTGGCTGGATTCACACATTATGTTATGCCCAAACCAAATAAATTGTGTGATGTATTTCTGCTAGCCTAGAAGCAGCCGTGGATCACTGTGGAAGGTGCATTTGGGGAAGGAGAATGAAGAAAATGCAATCCAATTCGTGGATTGGTTAATATTAATGGTCCTGTGTTTAGAAACTAATGTTGCTTTAAAAAAATGAATATGTCATTTGGAGAAATAGCGTGGTTTGATTGTCAATTTCCATCAGTCCATTTAGGAAAGGAAGGAAATATGACTGGAACATAGCAATTTGATACTTTCTAATTTCTTTCCTATCCAGTTGAGTATCTTGCCTTCTGGTTTATTGCCAATAGACCCTTCTTATTATTGTTTAAGAAAACACTCCAGAGGGCAGAGCTGGTTGATTTTTTCCCAGATCTACTCTTCTAAATGCTCTGCTGCTCAATTCTAGTGTACACAAGAAAACCTCTCTTTGTCTTTCTTCCCCTCTCTCTAGGTTTACATTTTTAGTAGCAGTTTTGGAATATTTCTATTTTTGGGCTGAGCTATCAGAACATATTCATTTATTTCTTTTTTATTTACTTGTTAAATTTGTATTCTGTAAGGTGACTCTGGATGGTTTATTTATTTTTAAAAAATAAGTAACTAAATAATGAAAATATTAAAATATTAAAACTACACAGAGTACAA
This sequence comes from Thamnophis sirtalis, assembly GCF_051295495.1. Classification (NCBI taxonomy): domain Eukaryota; kingdom Metazoa; phylum Chordata; class Lepidosauria; order Squamata; family Natricidae; genus Thamnophis; species Thamnophis sirtalis. The sequence continues at coordinate 132,323,404 of NW_028261386.1, forward strand.
TTATAAAACTATTTGAAGGATTTCCCTGGTGCACAGCCATCTTTGCTGTTCATCAGTTTCTCTGCCTTAGCTGATGAAGCAGCTTCATATTCAGAATATGGCTCCACCAGTTGATTCATGCTGGGGCATGAAGTTTAAATCTTCATACTTCAATAAGGCAGGGAGTTGCAATGACCAAAATAGGCAAAATATCACATTATGAAATTGGCTTTGTCCATGAAATAAAAGGATGGTAATCTGAAATAGTAAAATAGTTGATATCTATTCTGAACTTCAGCTGAATTTTCAGCCTTATAGGATCAATTTTTGTCTTCAAGAGGGGAGGACCTGTGGAAAGCCTCAGACATACATGGCATTACATTCAAAGCACACTTTTGCTGTTGCAACCATTATCACTTCTCAGCTTGGGAACGAATCAGGGATGAGGAAAGGGGAAGATGGAATGTAGGCTCCAGACATCAAGAAGTCAGCTATGAGAGCCAAGGACACTTCAGCAGGTATTTGTCAAAGCCATACATTTTTTTTTCTCATAACAATACATTGAGACTCAATTGGACAATGTGACATGCTCTAACAGGGGGAGGGAAAATCCTACATGTTCATTATGTGGCTTTGCACAGGAATTAGCTAGATCTGGTTTATGCCATCGTCAGTGCAAAAATGATGTATTCAATAAAGTTTTGCAATGAGAGATTGGATCATCTTGACTGCCTGCTTAGGTTGGGTTCATCAGTCGGAATGTTGACACATGGATTTCAATTGATTTTGGAAGTTAGTTATATTTTCTGGCTTGTAATGATGCTCCTCCGAAAGCCTTAATCAGATGTTAAAGACTTTGGAAATGGTCCAAGTTCTTTACAGCCTCATTCCAAAGAGCTCTTTCAGGTCTGCGGAACTAGGCCTGTTCCTTGACATGCATTTCAGTTGATAACAGTCAAGTACCTAGTAGATAAACAACATGTAGTTGAAAAAAAAATAGATACAAATAAGAACTTATTTCCTTGTTTTGTAGCAGTGATGCAACTGAATCACAAGTTTTACTATTCTAACACTTCATCGTTTCAGCATCACACATAAGATTTCCTAGGAACAGTTGTGAAATTTGGAGGGGGGGGGTGTTGAACAAGAAAAAAAGTTCTGATGCAATCATTATCATTACTCTTAGTTTATTTGTTGTCTATTTGTTGATATACAGTGTATCATGACAGGGGTGGGATTCTACCAGTTTGGACTGCTTCAGGCGAATTGATAGCTCCGAAACACATAGCAATAGCAATTAGACTTATATACCGCTTCATAGGGTTTTCAGCCCTCTCTAAGCGGTTTACAGAGTCAGCATATCGCCCCCACAGTCTGGGTCCTCATTTCACCCACCTCGGAAGGATGGAAGGCTGAGTCAACCTTGAGCCGGTGAGATTTGAACCGCTGAACTGCAGATAACAGTCAGCTGAAGTGACCTGCACCCTAACCACTGCGCCACCTCGGCTCAACACATGCTGAGCAAACTGGTTGTTAAACCAGTAGGATCCCACCCCTGAACATGCAGTTCAATATGTGTAAGCATCTACGACTTAAGAATTTTGACAAATCAGTTAATGACTTCAACTGATCTCAAAGGGCTAAGCAAGATTGCACTTCTTTAGAAGTTGAATAGGAGACCATCTGCCTCCAAAGTTCCTATTTAGCTTTCAGTTTAAAGATGTTCTTCTTGTTGTTCCTTCAGATCAGTCTTGACTCCTGGAGGCTTCCTATTCTAGAGCTTGCATTAATAGCATTGATTTTGGAAGTATTTTGCCTTCTTCTTAGAACTAAGAGAGGTTGACTGGTCCAATGTCTTCCAGTTGGATTCCTGCCTAAGTTCGGACTAGAAATCATAGTGTTCCATTTCCTAGTTATTTCTAAGCAGAGAGAGAAAGGATTAATTGCCAATGGGGAGGATGTCAACAGACTGAGTAAGGGAAGAATTTCATCACACAGGAAAAGGACCAAGCAAGAGAAATGACAGGAGAAGAAGGACCAAGAGAAAGACTAAGAAAATAGGGGTGTGAAATGGAAAACAGAGTGTGGGGGGGAAGCAGGAGGTGATAAAGAACTATATATCAACAGATGTCCTCCACAATACAAATTCTGTTTTACTTGACCTCTTGCCTTAACTATCTTGACTCCATCAAAAGATTAACCTGAGGGAGGAAGTCCTTTGGTTATGGAAATGACATATTACATTTCTGTGTATTTACAATCAAACAGAATATTGCAAAGTTGCTTAAAAATAAACTTATTAAATTATGCAAAGCTATATCTATGTGTTACCTTTCAAAACCTTTTCATAACTTGTAAAATGAATGCCGGATAAAATCTAACAATCTATTTTAATATGTGGTATCACCCATAGCAACTGAATACTAGTTTTGTTTTTCAAGGCAATAATTTAGTGTAATTTATCATACAAATATGTATTAATAAGAACTTGATTGGAAACTGCAGTAATGACTTTTAAATAATTCTACATCTGTTTTTCAGATCTAATCAACTGTATAATAGTTAAAAGTGGGGGGGGGATTAAAGGCATACTTTATTAATCTCGGTACTATGAACAATTGCAAATTAATTTTTATTACCTAAAAGATTTTGCTATTATGACATTTAAAATGTGGTATTCAAAGTTGGCAGTAATTTAACATTTATATTATTTAGGAAAAACAACTTTCAGGGTTCAATTTTATTTCTTCTTACCTTGATTAAATTAAAATACTTTTACTCCTAAATTACTTTTATAATAAAAATAATATAATAGTAAAAAATATATATTTATATCTGTTTGAGCTGTCAAACTACTAGAAACTTGCCTTATAAATTAAAAGAGAAAGACATCTGTGTATTAAGATATCATCACTGCAAACCAGATAGCACCCAATTATATTTTGGAGTGGAAAGTTGGATAATAATTTACATATAGGTTCTGATTACAAAATTATATTTTCTTTGCATTTAATATTTAGATCAATTTCTGAACAGGCAAAAACGAAGTTTTATGAGCATTTGGAAGATTAATTCACACATGCATCAGTTTTCCAGGCCATTTGAGTCTATTCAAACAAAAAATTTGAGGCCAAATTGGATGCTGATGATAGAAAATAATTGCTAGAACTTTATTTGGTGAACAAGTTGTGATGAACACATATAAATCTATCCTATAATTAATTGGAACATCTATCCATTTATTTATAACCATATTTAGCCATGAGGTTCCTTCTAGTCTAGGTGTTGGCAGCCTTTGACTTTGGGTCAAAGGGGACTTTCCAAAGGAGTGAGCATATCACTTAGAGACTCCTGCAAATTTCATCAGTAGAAATAGGGTTTTTCCTAATCGACTTGCTATAATCTTAGATATTTTGCTTTGAATGGAAAGGGAATCTCATTCCACACTGCCACGTATTCTATCACGTAGGCTTCATACTAGCTTGCTTGTTTTTCCCTCCCTCCCCTTTTGGCATTAAACCATATTAAATGTCTACAGTAATATGTCTAAAAGTCAGACCTTTAACCAGAAAAAAAAAATGTATTCCTCTTTTGCATCTAATCCCTACCAAATCACTCCTTCCACATTTTCCAAAATTTCCTCTACTGCATTACTTTCAATAGAGTCTAATTATTATTTTTGCTTGCATTTTTTAGTTATATCTCCCTGTTTCCATTTTTTAAAATGTTGAATAACAGAACAACAGAGTTGAAAGGGACCTTGGAGGTCTTCTAGTCCAATAACTGCTCAAACAGGAAACCCTATTCCATTTCAGAAAAATGGCTGCCCAATCTCTTTTTTAAGAACTACCACTGTTGGGGCATTCACAACTTCTGGAGGCAAACTGTTCCCCTGATTAAAATTAAGAGTCTCAAGCCATTTAGCAAGAAAAAAATCCAGTTGTTTATTAGGAGCACCATGTTGCCACCACCTAGGTGAAACCAGATCTGGCTTCACCCAATTTGCACCTTGCCTTTAACCCTGTTTCCTCCTCTCCCCAGAGTGTGTCACTAGTCACATCCCCCAATGACACAATTTCACAGGTCGTAGAAGTCACTCCCTCCAGCCATTGCAGGCCTCCGTGGAGATGGTCTTGACTTCAGCCAGCTCGGCTGGGTCTTGTTTTGGCTGAGGTGTGAATTCTTTCGTACAGCTGTGAGGCGCGATTCCCATCTCCCTGCCTATGGCAACTCAGGAGCAGGTCAGGAAAGCTTTGTGAGTTGACATTGGAAAGATGCATCAAAATGTGTTTTAATTCACTCTTGGCTATAGATAAATTATTTGAATAACAAGGACAAAATTGAAGGGTAACGGTAATATATAAATGGATGTAGGAGAAAAGGCACATGAAGAGAAAATGCAAACGAGGGACATTGGGAACTTAAAACGGCCAATGGAAGATTTCCCCTCATTTTATTCTTGCTACAATAATCTTATCAATTAGGTTTCCCGAGAGCCCATGATTCACACACTCCCATAATCAACTCTGGTTGAGTAAGGGTCTCCTGCTTCAGCATGGGGTTGGACTAGAAGACCTCCAAGGTCCCTTCCAACTCTGTTATTCTGTTCTTTTACCAGTCCCATCCTATCCTCTACTCTGCCCTCAATCACCATATTAGGAAAAAAAATATGCATGCAATTGTCAGTTCATGCGGAATTAAAAAAAAACAAAAAACACCAATGTAGCCTGGTATAGAACAGAAGTTAATATGAATCAAATAAAAAAAGAAAATGGAGCACAGTTATCCTACCCTAGATTCCAATCGATTTTTAAATTTACCTGGCTGAAATATGTAGGATTTCACTTAGGCACTTATTATTATTTTTTTCATTGTTACAGCCTACAGAATTATGTATCTTGCTTAATTTTCAGCAGAATATGGTGCAAATTAATTTCATTATCTTTATAGCATGTGCTGTTTTTGTTCGAAGAATAATAACACAGTGGCCACTCTGATATCATATTAATTAAATTCAATGGCATTAAATGTATGGGAATAAGATTAATCTTACTGATTTATGATGAACATCAAACAGCAGCAAGCAGAGTGAACTATACAGTCTGTTTTAATGATTAATGCGGACTCATTTATCTTTCACATAGACATAGCAAAAATGAATTTGTCTATTGTCCAGGAGTTTGAATTAGATACTTAATTATGTAGCAAGGAATGCTCCCACTGCATAATATTCTCATTCTCTCTCTCTCTCTCTCTCTCTCTCTCTCTCTCTCTCTCTCTCTCTCTCTCTCTCTCTCTCTCTCTCTCTCTCTCTCTCTCTCTCCCTCCCTCCCTCCCTCCCTCCCTCCCTCCCTCCCTCCCTCTCTCTCTCTCTCTCTTTTAGAAGGAGAAAAAATAGCTCATATTATTTTGAGGATATTACTGGGTAGCTATTTATTGCTTTTCTTTCTTGGCATAATATATGATGTATGATGAGGAGGTGAATTGATTTTTGATTAATATAAATATTAATTTAAGTTTACAATGTCTCCGTAAACAAGGCAGTATTTATATCGATCATGAAGAAACAACTGGGAGCATATTCTGGTTTACTTATAATTCGTTCTTTTGTTATTTTCATCCTTCAGAAGACCGAATTTGGGGCAACTGTATCTTAAACCAGAAATGAAAATAATTACATTTTGTTTGATAGTTATACAATGGCTGACTTGAAGGCAGTCTATCTATGTTCATATCACCTTCCTATTGGTGCGGTCTTTCTCAGTCTGGTGTTTTGCAAATGGATGGATATCCAACACTTTCCTCTAACATTTTGTCTTTATTTAATTTTCCTTAATTTTAATTTGTTTTGAACTACCTTTTTATCATGCTGTACACTGTCCAAAGCCATTGTTAAAGTAAATTTAAATAGATAGATAGATAGATAGATAGATAGATAGATAGATAGATAGATAGATAGATAGATAGATGATAATTAGTTAGTTAGTTAGTTAGTTAGTTAGTTTAGATAGATAGATAGATAGATAGATAGATAGATAGATAGATAGATGATAGATGATAGATGATAGATGATAGATAGATGATAGATAGATGATAGATAGATAGATAGATAGATAGATAGATAGATAGATAGATAGATAGATAGATAGATAGATAAAGATATAGAGGATGGATGGGTGGGTGGGTGGGTGGGTGGGTGGATGGATGGATGGATAGATAGATAGATGATAGATAGATAGATAGATAGATAGATAGATAGATAGATAGATAGATAGATAATTGATAAAAGTTAGTTAGTTAGTTAGTTTAGATAGATAGATAGATAGATAGATAGATAGATAGATAGATAGATAGATAGATGATAGATGATAGATGATAGATGATAGATAGATGATAGATAGATGATAGATAGATAGATAGATAGATAGATAGATAGATAGATAGATAGATAGATAGATAGATAGATAGATAAAGATATAGAGGATGGATGGGAGGGTGGGTGGGTGGGTGGGTGGATGGATGGATGGATAGATAGATAGATAGATAGATGATAGATAGATAGATAGATAGATAATTGATAAAGTTAGTTAGTAGTTAGTTTAGATAGATAGATAGATAGTAGATAGATAGATAGAAGAAGAAGATAGATAACACTCACTCACTCATACACTCACTCACACACTCATAAATGAGTAGATAAGATAGTTAAACAGACAGACAGTCCGAAAGACAGAATAATTTAATGGTTCTTCTCCTTATCAGAAGTCAGTGTATGAGGAAATGCTAGGTTGCTATGTTGAACAGACCATATGTAATTATTTCTGAAGATTTTATTTTTTTTTTAAATCAGCAGAGAGCAGAGATGGGATTAGCTAGAAAAAAAAGTGACCTAAACATTTTCTAGATAATCCTACCTCAGTGAAATCCTCAGTGTCACAATTTTTCCTTCAACAACTCTAGCAGTTTCTAGTCGTAATTTGTACAAGAACATTTTGGCAAGGGAAGTGTGTTATCTGTTCAGGATCTCTAACATTCTTTATCCTTACATTTCTCCAGTAAAATTTAGCACGAGTAATTTAGCATGTGGGCAATAATGTGAACATTTCATTGGCTTCTTTTTTATTTGAAAACCAAACTGAGTTTGATGAACCTTCTCCCACTTTCAATAATGTTTAGAGAGAAGGTTCATCAAACTCAGTCTCCTGTATCAGACAGGTATCAACATGACATCCAAATCTCAGAAATTCATACTGCTTATGAAGTGCCTATAAATAGAATATGGAATCTACCAACAGAGCATAAACTTCTTTCATGCAATAATGTCCATTAAACAAAGCATTCAGTTGTTAATTTCTGTGGCTAAAATGTACATCACTTTGAATAAGATTGTGACCTGGATCTTTTTAAGGAAATTGCATTCTTCAAAAATCATGATCACAATTCTATATCGGTAAATACAAACTACACATTTATAACATGAGTCATTTTAATTGTCCTTCAGTGTGAATCACATCTTTGTGATTGCTTCCATTTACAGTGTATCTTTCTGAATATATTACTAGCCTGAAACTTTTACAAAGGCAAAGTGGAACAGCAATAGGGTAGACTGAACTCATTGATTGGAATCTTTATTTGGTGTTTCTGCCCACGATGGCATTGAAAGCAGCTACCAGGAAAAAAATAAATAGAAAACAAAACAAAATGTAAAAACATTGTAGGAAAAAACCCTCAAAACCTATTCTAAAAACAAGTCAAATGGTGACAAAATGGATCAAGGTTTTTGAAAAATGAAGTGTGTATATTAATAGTTAATCCAAAGAGAGCTGGAAGGGACCTTGGAGGTCTTCTAGTCTAACCTCCTGCTCAAGCAGGAGACCCTATGCCATTTTAGACAAGAGGCTGTTCAGTCTCTTCTTAAAGACCTCCAGTGATTGAGTACCCACAACTTCTGGTGGCGGGCTGTTCCACTGGTTAATTGTTCTCACTGTTAGGAAGTTTCTCCATGTTGTTTCTCTCCTTGATTGTACCAGCACCACACTTTTCCAAATACCAGTTTCTAAATGATAGTTTGTGATTTTATAAGACAGAACCCTTTCTTGATTGCCCAATAACCAGGCACCAGTAAGTGTATAATAAGACTAGCGACCCACTGGAATTTGTCTTTTTTTAAAAAATATTTTTTTTTATTATTAAATGTTTTAATCTTTAAAAACAACAATATACAATACTTTTACAGCTTTCTATATGGGCTTTCCTTCTTAACTTTTATAATTCTCCCTTCTTCATTGCCTTCCTCTCACTATAATCTTGTCCTATAATGTAACAAGCATAATATTAACACTTATAATAGTATTCATTATTTCTATCTCCATATATTTGTATTCTCTATTTTCTGTCTTGGCTTCTGTTTTCTAGCCACTTGTACATTTTATTCCATACTTTATAGAAGTCCGATTCTTCTCTTTCTTTTAGTTCTATTGTCATTTTATCCATTTCTGTGCGTTCGAGTATTTTCCTGATTGTAGTTTCATCTGAGGGTTTTTTTTTTTTTTCCAGTTTTGTGTGAAGGAAACCCTGGCTGCAGTGAGTATGTGTATGATTATGTGTTGTGACTCAGCAGAAGCTTGCTGTGGGTTGTGTCGGGATGAAGGAATAATGAGAAGCTGTTACTCGTTAGGGACGTCTTCTGCAGATAAAAGACGGATGGTGCCACGCCTTAGTTGCAGAAGTCAACGTCGTTCGTCGTGTGTGGTTCATCATTTCGAGATTCAAAGAGGCACTTGGATAAGTGATTTGCTTTCTGTAAACCTGGTTTGCTGTAAGAGCTTTTGTTTTTGCTTTTGCTGTGTAACTTTTTGCCAGAGACTTTATCTACATTTATTTTTGGGCTCGCAGCCAGCTTGAGCCAGGACTGATAAAGATATTTCCTTTGAAGTTCTATCTGACTGTCATTTGTGAATGAGCAAAGAGGGGGTCAGAACAATTATGTATTAATAGCAGTAGATAGTAATAGCAGTAGACTTATATACCGCTTCATAGGCCTTTCAGGCCTCTCTAAGCGGTTTACAGAGAGTCAGCATATTGCCCCCAACAACAATCTGGGTCCTCATTTTACCCACCTCGGAAGGATGGAAGGCTGAGTCAACCCTGAGCCGGTGAGATTTGAACCGCTGACCTGCTGATCTAGCAGTAGCCTGCAGTGCTGCTTTTAACCACTGCGCCACCTTGTTTGTCCATTTTTTGATCCAGTAGTCCTAATAAGAATGCTTCTGGTTGAGTTCTGTTTTTCGCTCTGTAATTTCTTCTAACCATTCCCAAATTTTGCACCAGTACTTCCTTGTGATGGGGCACGTCCACCACATGTGATAGAATGTTACGGGCTTGTGGTTGCATCTCCAACAATTCGGGGATAAATTTGGGTACATCCCACTGGAATTTTCTATTTCCTTCTCCTTCTTCAGTTTGTTGATTGATTGATTGATTGATTGATTGATTGATTGATGATCCACTGTACTAAAAGACTCTGGACAACTTGAACAAATCTAATGAATAATAATTATCTCCATAGTTTCCTTTTAAAAAGTCCTTTAATTTAATACCTACTGTGTCTTCTGGTAGTTACTGGCAATCCAGTTCTGCCTTTCTAACATGGAACAAACAGCTCTGTTACTAGAGTTCCTGCCATTTAACTCTATTGTGCGACCTCTGGAGCAATTTCACCACTTTATTAGCTTTCGGCTTTTCCTCTTAAGTAACAGCAACGGTAATAAGAGCAAGATAATGTCTAGGTCAAAGGTCAGTCTGTAACGTCTACAAGACAGCCCAGCGACAGCAGCCGGGTTTTGTTCCTATCCTTTGTTTTCCAGCGTGATTTATGAAAGCTTTGGGAAGCTTCTGTCGAGGCTTACCTCTATCCCTTTCCAAATGTGGTCAGCTTAAAGGGTTAACTCTTTTCCTGCTTGCTGACCTATGGACCTTCAGTTCTCCATTCATGTTTAAATGAACCCTAATATATTTTTTTTCAAAAGCATCCTTTACAGTTAGGAAAGCTTCAGTAATAATATCAGTGTCACTTAAAGCTAGGTAAGTTTGTTTTTTTTATTATTATTATTAATTGCAATCCAAGCTATCTGAAAAAAAAAATAGTGGAAGATAAATTTCATCAAAAGAGGTGATGGAATGCAGATATTCCCTGTTTAAACTGGAGATTGTAAATCACTGTTTCTCAACCTTGACAACTTGAAGTCCTGTGGACTTCAACTCCCAGAATCCCCCAGCCAGCTATGCTGGCTGGGGGATTCTAGGAGTTGAAGTCCACAGGACTTCAAGTTGCCAAGGTTGAGAAACACTGTTGTAAATGCTGAGATGAGAATAAGTGACTGCTTTTATTACCCCAATTACTTTTTTTTTTTAGGCCTACCATCATGCAATCTGAGAACCACTCCAGTGCAGCACCATTTAAATAGCTCTGGTTAATAGGCCCATCAATTGACATCAATTTCAGTGTTATTTTGTTATCATGCAATTTGAAATTGTTTGTTGATCCTTTGTATGCAAGCGATGGCTTGATAAATGCCTTCTTTAGGATTTATTTTGTTGAAGATAACAGTTAATAGTTATTAATATCAGTAAAAAATAAATTCCCTTACAATGCCAAAATATATCCCCTTTATGTTGATCCTTTGTATGCAAGCGATGGCTTGATAAATGCCTTCTTTAGGATTTATTTTGTTGAAGATAACAGTTAATAGTTATTAATATCAGTAAAAAATAAATTCCCTTACAATGCCAAAATATATCCCCTTTATTGTATAAAATAAGTAGCAATAATGGTAGACCAATTTTACCGTTATTGTAATCAGGTCTGTTAAATAGCCAGCCGGAGAGAATCCTGGAGTCATTTTATTCTAGGAAATCTCCCAAGTATTTTCTAGTTACCATTTTTCTCTTGCAAATCCAAGCATTTTAAAGCAGATTATAGGGCTATTTTTTCCCTTTTTTTCCCCTTTTATGTCTCTAGAAACCTGCGCATTTGCCAACATTTTCTTTGCTCTGCAATTATTCGTGTCTTTGTTGTTTATCTTTCATTTCAGTCATTTCCTGTGGGATTTTGATTGAAGCAAATTATTTTTAAATTCAATTTCAATACATCAATTTAACAAGGAAAAGGAGAGCAGAGTGGAGAACTGCAGTTCAGACTTTCTGAAATCAGCAACTGAAGCATGCATCTACATTATATTACATTTGTTCATTGCACTGTTGGAAGACAATCTATAACCACCGGAGCCTCACTTTTACAGCATTCTTGATATGATAAAAGTAATCAAATCCATTATTTCTTATTATTCCCACATGAGATGTTTCTTTTAAACGTAGATATGTGTGTTTGTGTGTGTGTGTGTGCATATCATTGTGTAAATAAAATGTAAACACACTGCACATAATCATGTCATTGTATGTATGCATTTAAACATTAGTCATTATAGATAGGGTGCATCAGAAGTGGGTTACTCCCGGTTTAGCCTGGATCGGGCGAACCGGAAGTAGCGGCGGTGGGAGGCTCCGTCTGGATGCTTCTGCACATGTGCAGAAGCGTCACACGCCCGAACGGGTAGTAAAAACATTGGCAACCCACCACTGGGGGGGCATCTTATGAATTTTCCACTTTCAAGCAAAATCAATGTATTTATTATTGTGACTGAATATCGCAACCGGGTTGCAATGTGAAAACAATGCATCAAAATTTGGAAAAATAAGAACACACGTTAATTATGCATATTCTTGACAAATAATCCATTCAAAGTACTGTACTTTTGCCCTTTTTAAACTTCTCTGGGTATGATGATGTAGGACGGTGGTTCCCAAACTTGGCAACTTTAAGACTTGTGGACTTCAACTCCCAGAATTCTCCAGCCAGCAGAGCTGGCTGGAGAATTCTGGCAGTTGAAGTCCACAAGTCTTAAAGTTGCCAAGTTTGGGAATAATAGCAGTAGACTTATATACCGCTTCATAGGCCTTTCAGGCCTCTCTAAGCGGTTTACAGCGAGTCAGCATATTGCCCCCAACAATCTGGGTCCTCATTTTACCCACCTCGGAAGGATGGAAGGCTGAGTCAACCCTGAGCCGGTGAGATTTGAACCGCTGACCTGCTGATCTAGCAGTAGCCTGCAGTGCTGCATTTAACCACTGCGCCACCTTGGCTCTGATGTAGGAGATGCCCAAGCTGAGCCCGAGGGAGGGATCAAGCACATCATCAATTTTGAGTCCCTTTGTGTTCACAAGAGATCTAAGTCCACCTTGAATTCTATTGACTTTTATCTACTGCCAACCTACTTTGACCATTAGTATTCAGTTCATATAATTTACCTGTGTTCATCCAAATGGCCTTGTTTCCCAATTTCTTGGGCTTGACAGAGGCATAGGTCTGCTCTATGAACTGCATTGGTTATCAGTGTGTGTCCACATGGATTGGAGGTACTGGTTCTTACCTATAAATCCAGATCCTGTAATTGCTAGGACCATCTATTTTCAATTACATCTGTCTATCCAGTAAGATTTAAGAGGCTTGGCATTCTTCAGTTCATTTGGACAATGTCACCTGGAAGGCTCAAGAAAAAATGTCTTCTCTGTCTGTGCTTCCATCCTTTAGAGTGGATTCCCTCCGAGATTCAATAAGCCAACCTGTCTTCTGCAAGGCATCCAAAAATTAGATCTGTTTCCAGGCATTAGATCTGAGAGTGATACACACACACACAAGCACACACACACACACAAACACATTTTAGACTAGATTTTACACTTCTTATGTGGTCTTTGTTGATTAGTATTGATGACATAAGCTGGCTTGAGTCAGGTGCTCAGTAGGGTGGCTGTACAAATTGATTAAACAAGGAATCCATCATATGAATATGCAAATAACATTTCCAGTTGCATCAAGGAAATGTTACAATCCTCCTAAGGAAAGAGAATTGCGCCAGTTTCTTTAAAAGATAATATTCTACACGAATAGTAATTAGACTCTCCTTAACAAGCTTACTTGGAAAATATATTGAAGATTACCAAGATTTTTCTTTTTCTTTTTTTTTTAATGGCAGAAGACTTCCCTTGCTACCATGACCTGGTAGAGTGCCATGGGTAATCCTGACGATGTAACAATGCTAAATAAAAGAAGCAAGAACAATGTTTACCTTTTCTGTGAGTGTTGAGGAAGGAAAGAGTGTTCTCGGAGTCTAGTGACCTCATTTCCACCCTTTAATTTCCAAAGGCCTCGTCTAAAGTCCCCAAATATTAAAGAGAGCCAAGGTGGCACAGTGGGTAGACTGCAGTACTGCAGGCCACTTCAGCTGACTGCAGTTCTGCAGTTCGGCTGTTCAAATCTCACCGGCTCAGGGTTGACTCAGCCTTCCATCCTTCCAAGGTGGGTGAAATGAGGACCCAGACTGTGGGGGTGATATGCTGACTCTGTAAACCGCTTAGAGAGGGCTGAAAGCCCTATGAAGCGGTATATAAGTCTATTTCTGTTGCTTTTTCTGTTTTCAGTACAGAACAAGATTGGAAGATTTCTAAATATCGGCAAGATTATTGATCCAAGGCCAAGAAAGTAGGGGGAAAAGGCACAGATAATTAAAAATATTGTTATTTTATTTATTTAACTTGTTGAGAAAGGGGATTTCATTCTCCTTAAGATTAATCCTTTGGAGACACTGTTGAACCCAATGCAAAGGGGTAAAGAAAGAAGATACAGGTTGCTTATCCATACTCCAGTAACTTTTTATTTGGTTTATTAGAAGATGTTCTAGGATGACTCACTTTGAAAACACTTAGAAGATGTTCTAGGATGACTCACTTGGTACATTTTAACTGCACCAAAAGGGCATATGAGATTGCCAGCGGCAATGGATAAATCTGTTTTTGTTTACTTTGTAGCTGATTATTTAGTAATCTAAGAATTGGCGTTTTTGGGTCCCCATATACCCTGCAAGGGAATGCACAAAACTTACACCATCTTGAGATGTAATTGCAAAATACTGTAAGACTCTAAAAATTAATATTCTGAACTTCTTTTAGGAATATATACTATTAATTTTTCCACTGTAACATATGCAATTAGTTTCGTACTCCAATCTGATATTGTTGGGCTAAATTTGTCCTTTTAGCTGTCAGCATCAAATAAATCTTGATAAATTGTGACTTTTAAAAAAAAATAAAAAATAAAAGGGGGCAATCATTCTGGAAAAAATTCCTAGTAGAAAAAAAAACAACTAGATTTCAATTCAAGCATTAGTATTTCATTTTGTATTGTTTTTTATTTATTTATTTATTTTATTTTATACTGTACATATCCAAGTACTTTTGAATAGAACGATTTTAATAAGTGGGAATAGTTTTATCATAGAGCAGCAGCAGAAATCACTAGATTGCTGTCATGGCTTGGAAAGAGCCGAGGTGGCTCAGTGGTTAAATGCAGCACTGCAGACTACTTCAGCTGATTGCTGTTCTGCAGTTCAGCGGTTCAAATCTCACCGGCTCAAGGTTGACTCAGCCTTCCATCCTTTTGAGGTGGGTGAAATGAGGACCCGGACTGTGGGGGCGATATGCTGACTCTGTAAACCGCTTAGAGAGGGCTGAAAGCACTATGAAGCGGTATATAAGTCTAACTGCTATTGCTATCTATCTATCATCTATCATCTATCTATCTATCTGGGTGAAATGAGGACCCAGACTGTGGGGGCGATATGCTGACTCTGTAAACCGCTTAGAGAGGGCTGAAAGCCCTATGAAGCGGTATATAAGTCTAACTGCTATTGCTATTGCTAAGTGTGAACAAATGATAGGTTTTGGAACTGATGGGGTATTCATGTATGTGGTATCATTGTGTGAAGCCTGCTGGAAAAAAATGTCAACATCCTAGAATGAACATGTAACTTTTCAAAGACTATCTCAGTAACCAATTGAAAAAAACTTTTATGCAGATTATTTGATCAAAAGATCAACTCCTTCATTTTCCTTTTCCCTACTTTTGTTGTCAAAATCACAGAAAATGAAACTGCACCGTAGATACTGTTTTAGTTCCTAGAAATTGAATAAAAAAGTCTTCTATAGGTATCAAACCACTTTTCTCCATCACTTGATGTGGAAATTTGAATACGGAAAATGAATCAATTTCAATAAATGCATGAGAACATTTGGGGAACTGGATAAATTGATAAGGCAGATCAATAGCCCCTTGCTTGGAATAAAACACAAGGAGTAACATCTGAGGACTGAGTCCAATGCTACAATCAAATTATTCAGGATAAAATTTCATTCGATTAGGATAGAAAAACATTTTCTCTCTCTCATTTAAAACAATAATTCTAGCAAATTTATGTTGCTCTGTGTCACTCCATGCAAGTTGAGAGTAGAGGTGGGTTCCTACCAGTTTGGGTGAATCAGTAGTGGTTTGGCAGCCTGGGTCGCTGGTACCATCTGGTGTGTATGTGAGCAAAGTGAGTGTGCATGCACAAAATTTTTGCACCCACCAAACAGGCAGTAATGCCGGGAGCAACACACTCCTGGTTCAGAGGCTACTTAAGGAACTGCATGAAATTCCTGAGGCGAGGTGGCGCAGTGGTTAGGGTGCAGTACTGCAGGCCACTTCAGCTGACTGCTATCTGCAGCTCAGTGGTTCAAATCTCACCCGCTCAAGGTTGACTCAGCCTTTCATCCTTCCGAGGTGGGTGAAATGAGGACCCAGACTGTGGGGGAAATTTGCTGACTCTGTAAACCACTTAGAGAGGGCTGAAAGCTCTATGAAGCGGTATATAAGTCTAATAAATAAATAAATGAAATCTTGTAGGCATCTGGGTATTTCTTGCAGGAGGAAAATGGAGTCCCTGCAAATGCCAAAGGTGCTTTTTCAAAAGTTCATCTAACTTTCTCCTGTATCACCTGGAACCCTTTCCTGATCAGTCACTGGGATCCAGAGTGGCATGGTGAAGACATTTACCTCCCACTTGGAAGCTTCAGAATTCAATACTAGGCATAGATTTCTCTCCTATTGTACAAAGAAAGAAAGACATCAACTGCAAACTCTGTGTAGGTGTCAGGAAGGGCATCCAGCCAGTAAACTTTCAGTTTCATCCAGTCACCCTGACGATATTCTGAATAGAAATTATAGGATGGTAACAGGTTTTTTTTAAAAACTATTCATTCCTCCCTACCTCTCCTTCTCTCATCCTTTTTTTAAAGTGATCACCTCCCCCACCTCACTACTCAGTTTCAATTCTTTATTAAGGTTATTTATATACAACCGCAAAATCATTGGTCACCACATGTATTCCTGTGGGAACCTATTTCATATATCTCACCAATGGGGAAAATTGCCTATTTATTGCTACTCTCCATTTCTGCTTAACTCGTTGCTAATCTGTGAAAGCAACTGTCACCTTATTCTATTGCTACTCCTGTTAGCATTGCATATGATAGCTTGTAAATCCAGTTTGTAAAATATCAAGCTAGTAGCAAAGTTTGGTTGATTGTTTTTCTAAGGACCAGAAAGAGGACTTTTGAACAATATAGCCATTTTTTTTGAAGCTATTCTGTATAGATCATTATTTTCTGTATATTTCCCTCCACCCTGTTTTTTTCCTCATCAAAGCAAAAGTTTCAATAAGGAAAGGTTACCAGCTATTACCATTTTCATTGACTCCTTCATCAAAACTAAAAAGGGAGTAAGTAATCCTTTCTTAACAGTGAGAATAGGAATAGAATTTTTAAAAATGCTCTTTTCATTGTAATCATTATTTATAATGATCAATCAAGAGTCTATTTTTTTAAAAAAAATATATATATACAAAATATGTGACATTAACTCATATAAACTTCCATACTCTTTTGTTTTTGAAAATATGCAATTATAGCATCATTTAACAAAATTAAATTTACACACTGTTTGCATTGATATATATTATTATGCATTCCCATTCTATACTGGCCTTCCCATAAATAAAACTGAACCATCACAGCAAGAATTTGTTTTAAAGGTCAGAGTTATATATATATATATATATATATATATATATATATATATATATATATATATATATATATATATAGCAATAGCAATAGCAATAGCAATAGCAGTTAGACTTATATACCGCTTCATAGGGTTTTCAGCCCTCTCTAAGCGGTTTACAGTGTCAGCATATCGCCCCCAACAACAATCCGGGTCCTCATTTTACCCACCTTGGAAGGACGGAAGGCTGAGTCAACCCTGAGCCGGTGAGATTTGAACAGCCGAACTGCAGAACTGCAGTCAGCTGAAGTAGCCTGCAGTGCTGCATTTAACCACTGCGCCACCTCGGCTCCTTCATATTTCAGGAGATTTCATTATGAAGAAAGTGTATGTGTCTTCCTGCATAGTAAATCTGAATTCCATTCTGTACTCATTACCGGGATTTATTCTAAGACTCATTATTTTTTATCTGGAGGGGCTTTTTCATATATATCTTCCAAAATACGACTCTCGCTTAATTCTTTCTCCTCTTCCATATTCACAACTTGTTAAACAAGATCATTCATCTTTAGATAAATCCTGTAAATTTTCAGAACTCAAATTGACCCTGAAACAATTAATTAATAGTTCAATTAATTAATAGAATCGATGAGTTAATAAAGTAGAAAAAAGCTTTAATTAATGTTTTTTGGTTTAATTTTTCAGTCAGAACAGATTGTTTTCTTCCACAATAATAATAGTTTGACTCCTGATACAATTTGGAAGTAAAAAAAGATTTTGGTTATCTGGAGACAACCCACGTTGCAAGTCCCTGTTGTTTCTCTTGGAATTGTTAACATTCTGGATGTCATCATGTTACATCTGTTTAAATGTGGATTTCCACACTGACATGCTTATATTGAATTAATGGCATAAGGAAGATGGATCATCACGAGCAAAAGACACATAAACTGAAGAGAGACATCCCCATTCAAATAACCCCTCATAACTTCATTTTAGATGCCACAAAAAATCTATTCTAATTGGCTTCTAGAAGCATTTGAGAGCACAAACTGCTTTTACCCTTTGTTCTTACATTACTATTCATTTTTTCTCTGTCACATTATTGGTCTTGTACGGGATATGTTATTTATTAGGGCCAATATCAAATTATAATTCCATTAAGCAGTGGGAAACTTCAGTCAATGGACTAGGAAGTATGAGCTCCTGTCTCCTGAATGTCTTTTGAACCTGTTTGAGACTTACGAGATTGTCTGGGATAGAACAAAGTTGGGCAGAGGCTGAAATAAAAAGGAACAAGGGAAATAATGTTGCATAGTAGAAGTCCTTTTCCTTGACCTTGGATTGAAGTTACTCTGGAGAATAAAATTAAAAAAAAAACTGTGAATGAGTAAACTATATTCTCAGTTCATAGAGACACTAGTGTTGTCATCATTTCTACCTCTGGAGTTGACCCTTATATTTAGTTATTTTATTTCTCCATCCAGAAAATGTAAAGCTACCAGGAACAATTGTCTCTACACAACAACTACACTAACTTGTATTTTATCTAATTTACTTTCAAGATATAAAGGAAATCATAGTCTCTTAAGAAGTGTTAACATGAAAATAAACATAGACAGTGAGCTAACGTGTTTCCACGAAAATAAGACAGGGTCTTATTTTCTTTTAACCCTTGAAATAAGCACTTGGCCTTATTTTCGGGGAGGTCTTATTATTTTTGAGGTGCAAGAGGTG
The DNA here is from genome assembly GCF_051295495.1 of Thamnophis sirtalis. Lineage (NCBI taxonomy): Eukaryota > Metazoa > Chordata > Lepidosauria > Squamata > Natricidae > Thamnophis > Thamnophis sirtalis. The sequence continues at coordinate 132,342,116 of NW_028261386.1, forward strand.
GCAAGCGGGGTCACCTCATAGCTGCTGCTGTGTTGCAATATTTTGGGATAGGGCTTATTTTGGGGGAGGGCTTATTTTCAGGGAAACAGGGTATGCAGACTCTGTAAACCGCTTAGAGAGGGCTGAAAGCCCTATGAAGCGGTATATAAGTCTAACTGCTATTGCTATTGCTACCTAACAGAGTTTCCTCAGGTTCAGCTAAGGTTAAGGAGGTATTGCCATCTGCTGAGGACTATTTAACATGAAACTTACTACAACATATTATTTCATCTTCACAGGATACAACAGCACAGTGCTACACCCAGGGAAACCTTCTGGAATATCTAAACACTATTTTTTTTATCATCTCTTTCATTCCAAATAGCACTCATTGATAGATGACAGATGATAGATAGATAGATAGATAGATAGATAGATAGATAGATAGATAGATAGATAGATAGATAAAGAAATATGATAGATAGATGATAGATAGATAGATAGATAGATAGATGATAGCAATAGCAATAGCAGTAGACTTAGATAGATAGATAGATAGATAGATAGATAGATAGATAGATAGATAGAACATAGATAAGATAGATGATAGATAGATGATAGATAGATAAATAGAAAGATAGATAGATAGATGATAGATAGATGATAGATAGATAGATAGAGATAGATAGATAGATAGATAGATCATAGATAAGATAGATGATAGATAGATGATAGATACATAAATAGATAGATAGATAGATAGATAGATAGATAGATAGATAGATAGATGATAGATGATAGATGATAGATGATAGATGATAGATGATAGATGATAGATAGATAGATAGATAGATAGATAGATAGATAGATAGATAGATAGATAGATAGATAGATAGATAGATAGATAGATCTTATGTAAAATACATTGTGTCTTATCTATGAACTCTCAGGAAAGAAAGTTAGTGCCAATCAGAGAGGAAACCAAATCTATGAGTGTTAATACTGCCTTGTACTAATGTAAAGTCACAAAAACAGAACCTTGCAAAAAAACATTCCCCTGCCTTTATTTTCCAGAAAACTAGGGCAGGTCCCCTTCGGAGATGCTTTCTCCACCCCTTCTTTGGCTTCAGATTTTTGTCTCTCTTCCTCCTAGCTCCCAAAGTTATTCTCACACCCTGTTGCAGTCAACAGAATGTTTCACTATATCCTTTGGTGAACCCTGTTTTGTGTGGTTTAAAGCTGTCCTCAAATTCTCTTCGATTTAAGGAACTAGTAATGCCGGTAAAAAATATTTCTATTTCTATCAATTCTATCTGCAGATTTCAATTATACGTTCCAGAGTTGTAAGACTATCACTATTCAGGCTTATTTCTCAGAGAAAAATCTATACACGAAATGATCTTTCCATTGAACGGGGAACAAACATAACCTTATCTAAAGTTGACAGCTACAGCTTCTCAGAGACTAACCAGGTCGACTTATGACAAGTAACTTGGGCATCTAATAGCTTCAGAATTTTGGGGCATTTGTAGTTTACCAGAATTGTTGGATTAAAAGAGAAGAGAAACAAAACAACATAAATAGATGTTTACAATGCTGCTGTAACTCATGTATCTGTTACTATTCCAAATAAGTAGAGATCTATGATTTTTGCGTGGAACATGTAAAGGATTTTTGTACATATAATGGAAGAATGAAAATGTTTACCATCTTTCTTGTGTTTTGCCAATTACCTCCCTTCAACCAATTAGATCCCACAGATTAGGCCTCCTCCGGATACCATCAGCCAGCCAATGTCAACTGGCAACTCCCCGGAGGGCCTTTTCTGTGGCTGCTCCAGCCCTTTGGAACGATCTCCCCATGGAGATTCGGACCCTCACCACCCTTCAGGCTTTCTGCAAAGCTGTTAAGACCTGGCTGTTCTGGCAGGCCTGAGGCTGCTGAGTTCCATCCCCTACTCCAGTGTTTTTCAACCTTGGCAACTTGAAGATGTCAGGACTTCAACTCCCAGAATTCCCCAGCCAGCGAATGCTGGCTGGGGAATTCTGGGAGTTGAAGTCCAGACATCTTCAAGTTGCCAAGGTTGAAAAACACTGCCCTACTTGAATGGCTGATTGTTGTGTGGTTTTAACTTGTCTTTGTATCCTATTTTGTTTTGTTTGTTTTTGTATCCCCCCCCCTTCCCAATATGTCTGTTTGCCGCCCTGAGTCCCTCCGGGAATAGGGCGGCATACAAGTCTAATAAATGAAATGGAATGGAATGGACAGGATCATGACTGAATCCAATTGAACCTGTTCTGCTAGGGCCATGGCATCCACAAGAATGCAGAGAAAGACATTTCCCATTCTCTTGCAAAATTCTTCTGCTATCTAGAGCAGAAGAAACGGATGTTAGCACGTCCAATTGGGGGGGACGACTTTGAAGCAGCCCTGGTTTGATTCCTCCAGTTCATTCACTGTGATCCAAATTTTAGAGCTACTATAATTTATTTGTATCTTTTTATTGCCATCTGTTGGTTGGATTTTTACAGCTCCACTCTAATCGCTGCCAAGTTTAGAAGAGCTTTTTTGACAGAGTAGAACCGAGTCTATTAAGAACATCTAGAGACAGAGTTTATAAAGCTTATAAAGCCTCCTCCGAGTACCGTCGACTACGCAATGTTGTCTGGCGGCTCCTCGGGGGAGAGCCTTCTCTGTAGCTGCCCCGGCCCTTTGGAACGATCTACCCCCTGAGATCCGGACCCTCCCCACTCTCTCGGCCTTCCGTAAGTCTGTTAAGACCTGGCTGTTCCGGCAGGCCTGGGGCTGTTGATCTAGACTGACCTACAGCCCCATTAAGATCGAATGCATGTTGTGTCCTCCTTTTAACTCGTTTCTGTTATGTATTTTAAGCTTCTTTTAAATGTTTTTAAACTGTTTTTATGTAAGCCGCCCAGAGTCCTTCGGGTTGACTGGTCACAGAATTATAATCCCATAATCAAATGCATATGCAAACACCATCATAGGTTCTTCACCTAAAACACATTATTTCATGTTTTGTCTTCTGGCTGCATTTGAAAGGGTTACAATGCAGCGTGTAGTAACCCATAGGAAGTGCTGCTTTTGAACTGGGGAAGAAGCCGCCTTTGCAAGGCTCATGCAGCAGGTTTTGAAGCCGCCACCGACAATTTCTGTGCGCTCCCCCTAGAGCCTTATTTTGAGGCTCTGCAGAGCCCTATTTGTTAGAAATGAAGTGATCCTTTTGAAACTGCTTAACCTTACTGCTATGATAGCTTCAAAGCATCCTAACGTTCTTGATTATTTTAATTAACATTTACAGCAGAGCTGTAAGTGCATACATTGTCATGTTCTCCATAGAAGCCCATGAGATCTGTCACTGCCGTTCTCCCTCTCTTTGCTGTAACTCCAAGCAGAGGTAAAATGAAGTGAGTCTGAATTTGAAAGTCCGTGGGACTTGAGCAGAAGAAAATTCAATATCCTCTCAAAAACGTAGTTGTGGCCAGTGGTCGGTTTCAAAAAATGTTCGAACCTACTCTGTGGGTGTGGCCTCCTTTGTGAGAGTGGCTTGCCGCCCATGTGACCGGATGGGAGTGGCTTGTCACCCATGTGACCAGATATGAAGATGCCGACGACACTTGTCAGAACCACCTTAAATTACCTCACACACAGCACTGGCATGCATAAGAATAGGATGTAAACTTGTTTTTTAAAAGGCATCTTTGGTTTGCGTTAAAACAACTTCAACACACGCAATGTTCTGATTGCACCAAACGCAGTAGTCATCCTTACCTTCCACAGAGGCACTGAGTTTTATAAATATGAGCATGATATTGTAGAATAATCATATCCAAGGACCAGTGGTGGGTTTCAAAAAAATTTGGAACCTCTTCTGTAGGTGTGGCCTGCTTTCCGGGTCCACTGGTGGAACCTCTTCTAACTGGCTCGGTAGATTTGACAAACCGGTTCTACCGAATAGGTGTGAACTGGTAGGAACCCACCTCTGTTGCTGGCTGAAATCATGCTTTTGTTAGAGTTTGCAATAGAAATCACATCCAGAAAGCACACACAGATAACTGATTCAGCAGGATTCATTAACTTCTTTATATACATAATATTACATGAGTAAATGTACAATATCAATAGTGGATTATCCAGCGTGGTAGTAGCTACAGGCAAAACACAGGCAGAGAAGAGATTGGTTTCAGTTTCAATTCAGAGAGCAGACTAGATTAGTTCTCTTGCACAGACTCAGAGTTACATAGGTAAGCCACACCCAGGCTCCGAGCTCTCTGTCACCAAATAGTTCTCTGTCACCAAATAGTTCCTACTGGCATACCCAATTTCCATGACTACACATTGGCTGACCTTGTTACCATGTCCTATTCCAGCCAGTCCCCAATGGCTGACCTGTTGCTATATCCTATTCCAGTTTATGAATATTCTGACAGCTTTGGTTTTAAAAATAACTCCAAATAAGAAAGATATTGCTGGTCCATAGGAAACAGAGATGGAGGCTTATCCAATTAGGAGAATGTGGTCTCCTAAAAGAGGAGACTCACTATATGGGACTTTTTAATATATACATACCTGTCATGGAAATGTAGATGGTGGTAACGGGAAAACCTTTGCAGAATTATGACTCCTGGGCAAGACATATCTTTTTTTTTTTTTTTAAATTTCAAATCACCCTGATTTCAAGTATCTCCGATGAAGTTCATAAATAGTAAAATAAAATCCAGTTTAACTAATCTGTTCAATTAATATTTCCCTATCAATATTCCAATATAATTGTATCTTAAAGTGGCTTAAATATTGATGTCTGTGTATAGACACATAGAATGATAAAAAAATAGTGTTAAACTACTATTGAAGTAGCATTATAAACCTTCAATAAAAAAATGAGAGAGGAAAATAATAATCAAATGGAACTCAATATTCAAACTAGGAAGACCTAAAAGATGCAATATTCTATTATTAATTTTAGAGTGGGGAAATCCTTGGATCACCACAGACAAGTCCTGTCTATAAGTAACGATTCTGAAACATTTGTCACACGGAGCCGAAATCTTCTTGAATTGGATGGATGTGGCAACAATTATCCACATCTTGACTGTACTCCATTTTAACTAATGCAATGCATCCTATGTGGGGCTCTCATTAAAAAGTGTCAAGGATCAAAATGAAGTAGTTAGACTACAACCTGGTGCAGGTTTCAGAAACATTCAGATGCCTTTCTTGAAAGATGCTGTTTCCAGTTGTTTACTAGGGCCGTTAGAAGTGCTGTGTGGTCTAGTTCAGGAGTGTCAAATCCACGTTTCCATGTAGTCACGTGACATATCACAACTGCAGACGGTCCAGAATGCAGCCGCGCGAGCGATATCAGGTGTACCTCGGTACAGCCGTGTTACACCTATCCTCCGCGAGCTGCACTGGCTCCCTATTGGTCTCCAGATGCGCTACAAAGTGCTGGCGATTACCTTTAAAGCCCTACATGGCACTGGACCTGGATATCTGAGAGACCGTCTCCTGCCACATACCTCCCAACATCCGATAAGAACTCACAGGTTAGGTCTCCTCCGGGTGCCATCGGCCAGACAATGCCGACTGGCGACCACTCTGGGGAGAGCCTTTTCTGTAGCTGCTCCGGCTCTGTGGAACGAGTTACCAGCAGAGATCCGGACCCTTCCCACCCTTGCGGCCTTCCAAAAAGCCACCAAAACCTGGCTGTTCCGGCAGGCCTGGGGTTGCTGACTCAAATCAGGTTCAACCCCCAATTAAACCGGATGTATGTTGGGTTTTTAAACTGTTTATATTGTTTGTATCTTTCCCCTGTGTGTTATTTTATTCATTCGTATTTGTAAACTGCCCTGAGCCCCCCGGGATTGGGCGGCATATAATCCTATTAAATTGCAAATTGCAACTTTTTTTCTCCTTTGCTAAAATGGGGATAGGCAGGGACAGTGTGTGACTCATGTGGCCTGTGGTCCATGAGTGTGATACCCCTGGTGTAATGGCTAAGGCTCCAGGCTAGAAACCAGGAGGCGATGTGTTCTAGTCCCACCTTAACCATGAAAGCTGACTGGGTGATTTTGGGATAGTTACTCTCAGCCACCTTACATGGTTGTTGTTTAAGGTAAAACAGAAGAAGGGAGGAGTGTCTGTTCACCATTTTTTTTCTTTTTTGTAGAAATAATAATGATGGGATGTAAATCACAAAACATACAAACAAACCCTGAAGGCCTGAATGGTTTAGATCAGGGGCGTCCAATGTTGACAACATTAAGATCTGAGGATTTCAACTCCCAGAATTCCCCAGCCAGCCATGCTGGCTAGAGAATTCTGGGAATTGAAGTCCACAAGTCTTAAAGTTGTCAAGAGTGGACACCACTGGCTTAGCGCCTACTTACCTGAAGGAGTTATTTTCTAACCAGATACCGAAATCCTGCAGGAAAGGCCTTTCTGCAGATGTCCCTTCCTATCAAAAGCCCTTCCTGGCTACCCTATGTGACCTTTACATCAAATAAATCTTGAAACTTAAATTTCACAGAGGTTGGATTCTATTTTACATTCCGTTATTATGAAAATAAGCTGTGGGTCTTTATTGTCTCCCTTGGGAGGATGGAAGCTGAAAGCTTGTAGTGTAAGTAATATTGTTTGTTTGCAACCATCGAAGCTGCAGTATAATTTCCATTCAACCTCCTTTTTGTGGTTTCTATTCTTTAGTTCCTATTTCGGTATTTTTTTTTTGTTAAGGATTGTTTCATGTGGATTTTTTCCTGATGCACAATCAATAGGCTGAAATCCACTGGGGGGATTTTATGCCTATTCAAGCAATCAATCCATTTCCAATCACAAGAGTAAAGCTGATGTATTTGTGACACTTAGAAGCCAGTGATATTTTGTATATATTTTCCTGAAAACTCCTGCTGATTTGCAGTGATTTCATGGGAAGTTTTTGAGATCTTTGGTTCAGAAATACATGACAAATATTGTGATTCCTTTATCATTTACATTTCCTGATGGTCAGCCTTGAATATCATTGTCTTCTCTAAGAATTTTTAATTCAAATATTTTGCTGGAAATAGATGGCTGTGGAAAGGCCAAGGTCATCAAATTTCATTGCTTGTCATATTGTGTCTGGCTGATGATTTAATATACTTGTTCAGCCATCATATAACTTTCAGCAAGGCATATTCAATCATTGTTGCACTGCAGTGAACCATAATGAGCATGGTTATCGTAAATGCAAGAAATGCTGTGTATTTCAATATATTTTGGAATTACTGTTCTTTTCCCTTAAAAAAAAAATCCAACCTCATTTAGACAGTTCCTTTAAAAATGTATCAGATGTCACTCATCCCTAATTATTGTGTCTTTTAACTGGGAACAGGGATAGGATTGTCTTCCTAATCTGGTTTTTAGAAAGTTATTTTTGATCAGATAAATGCAATCACAATTGCTCCAGACTTATGTGTTAGATAAAACACTTGAATTTGGCAACAAAGGAGATAAAAAGAGCTCCTAGTACTAGCTCTGAAAAACTAGGCAGTTAGATCAGGGGTGTCAAGCTCATGTTGTCATGTGGCATCATGTGACATATCACAACTTTTTCCCCTAAGCTAAACTGGGCATGGCCAGCCACAGGCCACAAAGTTTGACAGCCCTGATTCCAAGTGAACCAAGTTCTTCCATCAATTGTTGTTGAATTGCTTCCAGAGTATATCATACTATTAAGAGTCTGAGAGGGCCTTGGCTTCTAATAATTGCATTGCCAAAGATTAAATTTTATGGTTAAGAATCGAGGAAATCTCCAACTATTTATGTATCCATTCCTGAGCAACAAGATATATTAGTGGGTGGAAGAGTGCAGGAGAAGGGGGAAGGAAGTTTCTAGCTCAATGATTGGGTTTTGATCCCTATCATAATAAAATGTCTTTAGGCTGACCAGTAAGTCTGAAAAATTCTGAACTCCTTTCCTATTTTGAAGGAAGGAGAAAATAGTCATAGGTGAACATTTTAGACATAGGTTTTACACAGGGAATTTTCTCCCCCCCCCCCTCATTTGGTTTCAATAGTATATTTATTTATTCAACTGCTAGTCACAAAAGGCCATTTTTGTTGATCGCAATTACTTAACATACCAGTAATAATTATCTTTTTATAGGCAAAGAAGAAGGATTATATAGACCAGTGTTTCTCAACCTTGGCAACTTGAAGATGTCTGGACTTCAACTCCCAGAATTCCCCAGCCAGCATTTGCTGGCTGGGGAATTCTGGGAGTTGAAGTCCAGACATCTTCAAGTTGCCAAGGTTGAGAAACACTGGTCTAAAACATTAGGAGAGTAGGAGTAAGGAAGCAATGATTTAGAAAACTTGGAAATGAATGTAGTTAAATTGAGGTCAGTGTTAGATCTACATTATCTAAATTGCACGTAGATTTATGGGTAATTTCAAACTTCTCTTCATTCAAGGTAAACATTCACTTCTTTATTTTCCCATGTTGTTCATGGTTTCTAAGAAGAGGAAAAGTTACATGATACAAAGCTAGAAAAGTATTGCAGCAAGGGACAAGTGATAAATGCCCCAATGTACTTGAATTTGGTCTCCATAGGGGGGAAATGATTGTTGCTATCATTCCTTCCTAATAACAGACTCAAATGGCTGCTCCTCTAATATTTATGGTTTTACTTGATATGTCACATACGCCTCCGAGATTTGGAATTGCAATATGTCTGATATAATGGCAACAGCAGATTAGAAAACAATAGAAACTCCAACAGGTAACTGAAAATAATGTCACTGAAAACAATCCAAGTTCCATTTAATTTGCAGCCCCAGTGCTTGAAGCGTCAATTGATAAACTGATGTAAATACTTGTCTAAATTGCTTTTCAACTTGGCAATTTTAAAATATATTTATTGTGATGATTTATATCTCAGGAGAAGTACATGTCACAGATCCTCACATATTTTCCCCCCTGACAAACTATCTGTGTGCAGTGTTACACATAAACCTTGATTCAAAAATACCAACTATCTCTTTATGATTTAAAATGGGTATATATTGACCAAATCACAGTATTTGAAAGAATTCTTGATGAGATAAACTATTATACCAATGCTCTTTTTCCACTCTAATTTTATTCTCTCTTTCTGTCTGACTCTCTGTTTCTCTCATACAGATTCTCTCTCTCTCTCTCTCTCTCTCTCTCTCTCTCTCTCTCTCTCTCTCTCTCTCTCTCTCTCTCTCTCTCTCTCTCCCTCCCTCCCTCCCTCCCTCCCTCCCTCCCTCTCTCTCTCACACACACACACAAATTCAAACACACACAAACACACACACAAGATTTCTCTCAAGAGAGTGATGTCTTGCATAATGTTTTCCCAATATGATAATTTGAGCCTAGTCATTTGTGCCTTGAGTAAAAAAAAATGGACTGATTTATTCTACGATCCATATTTGTGTTTTCTAGGCTATTTACAGCATTCTTAGGAATCTTCCCCAACATCAAAGTTCAAAAAAACATCAACACTCTTTTTCTTCTGCTTTTTTCAAAGCCAACATTTGCCTTGACAGAGTGTCATATGGAAAACCATCGCCTGAACAAGTCTGATCCTTGCAGGTTTAGACATGTCGTGACATCTGAAATCTTTTCTACAAGACTGAGTACTAGACCGTACAGTCCAACGACATTGTTTCTCCTTATTTTCAATTTGGACAGTTTGCTCACATGTTCTGCTAATTTCAGATGGAATTTAACCTTAGCACTTCCTCAATTTCCTTCTCTTCTGTATCAGTAGTTGGAACATAAATGGGAACAATTCTTATTTTAAATGGTTGCCCAAGTAAGTCTAACTGATATCATTCAATCACTGACTGCATTACATCCAAGTATTTTGTCTTTGCTGTTTCGAAAGTTTCAGTCTTTGAAAGCCATGCCATTCCTTTTGGGGTTTTCATGAGCAGTAAATAAGATTTTCTGACTGAAAATGTATTTGTATTTATATTGTATTTATTAGATTTATAGGCCGCCCCATACCGGAGGATTCCGGGCGGCTTACAAAGAAGAAAAAGAAAAGAAAAGAAAAATAAAACATAGTTAAAAAATTCCCAACATTCAATCGGGGCTGGACCTTAACAATAAGGTCAACAGCCCCAGGCCTGCCGGAAAAGCCAGGTTTTAACAGCTTTTCTGAAGGCCATGAGAGTGGGTAAGGTCCGGACCTCTGGGGGTAGCTGATTCCATACGGTCAAATCAGCCACAGAGAAGACCCTCCTCCGGGGGCCCGCCAGCCGACATTGCCCGGCTGACGGCATCCTAAGGAGGCCCACTCTGTGGGATCTTATCAGCCGTTGGGAGATATGTGGCAGTAGGCGGTCTTGCAAATACGCTGGTCCTGAGCCATGTAGGGCTTTAAAGGTAATCACCAACACCTTGAATTGTGTCTGGAGACCAATTGGCAGCCAGTGCAGCTCGCGGAGGACAGGTGTAATATGGTTGTATCTCGGTATACCCAATATCGCTCGCACGGCTGCATTCTGGACTAGCTATAGTCTCCAAACGCTTTTCAGG